>NW_006800337.1:299554-332345 GCF_000485575.1 Poecilia formosa
TTTTTTAAGATGACCTATAAAAGCTACATTTGATTTAAACCGAACCCTTATGGGAACTTGAACTGTGTTAAAGTAGAAAACATTCATATGCAATCAGCCACACCGTAACAGGTGCCATCTTTGAGATTTACTGCCTGACATGTTGTGATGTTGACTTAAGGTCTTTGTCTATTTACTTCCTGCTATGTTATGCAGCTGACCACAATGACAACAAAAATATAAAAATATTGTATGGATACGTTTACTAAAGTTCCAACACAATTTGGCTTCAAAGTGTAAAACTCTTTCGCCAACACTCATTTATGGAAAAAGTGGAATTTAACAAATATAACTATGTATTGTGCATTGCTGGTCAGCTGACTGAAAAACGGTTTCTACATGTTTCTGCTGCTTCTAGGAGGAGCGATTTAATTGTTCAGGATGAAACTAAGGAAGTCCAACAACATGAATTCGTTTTAGATTGTTTTAAGAATCCCCCTTGAACTACTTCAAGCTTTAATTCTGACAGATCCGTATTCCACACACGCAGATGATCAAATTCGAAGCGCTTCTAATGATAGTAGTTATTCCCAATTATGCCTAATTTGGATACTAAATGCTTACTTGTATGTTGTTGTGTGTTACTGATCTCTACTTAATTCTTAATTGAGTCAATAGGGTCTGCAATTAATGAATCAAAATGAATCGTATTTTAATTAAAAATCATACATAGACAAAAAATATTTTTAATTCAAAAACTCCCATATATTGACAAAATAAAAATGTATAATTCAAAAAAACCTTTTTACTGCTAAATTACTGAACAGTCATGTGAGCTCAGGAAAAAATATATATTTGTTTTTTTAATCTCCAAGTTAATCAAATTTTAATTGAAAACTATACATCGTCACAATAAATGCTTGCAATAAACCTTTTTTGCTGGTAATTATTAAATAAATATGAGTTTATTGTGCTTTTGTATTCATTCACTTTTCAGGTGTTTCATAAAGCTCTGATTGTTCATCAAACTTATTTAGAAATGTGGACTGAAGACGCTGACATTAGCGTAACGTCTGTGATTTTGCAATATGCTTAACATTGAGAAGCTATTTTAGGTATCAATAGCTTCGCTGACAGGCTAACTCCTTTTAGCACAATAGTCTTTTGTTAACTGGATAAGAGAAGGAATAACGGCAACAAAAATAAACAAAAAAGAAGGTGCACATTAAGATGGGTACATTCAGAACAGACATGACATGATCAAAAACAACCAAATTGTTTAACATATGTAGGTCAGCATTTCTTTAATCTTGCTAGTTATTTTTGATTTGCATTATTTTCATATTCTCTAATGTTCCTTGATTAATCAGATATTTGATTAGAATTGGAAAAGAGAGGGAGAGAAAGAGAATGAATACATAGACAATTAAATAAATAAAAATAATTACCAGAACATGGAATAAATAACACATTCATGGACGTACCAAAAAAGCGATTAATTTCACAAAAAAAAAAAATTGTGACGCATTAAAATCTATGTAATTAATTAAACTATAGCCAAGAGCATGCAGTGACAGGTTAAAGCTATAACGCTAAAACAAGCTATAAGTGGCATGTCTGTAAAGGCTACCAGAGCAGAAAGACTAACTACTAATAAATCAAACAATGTTAGTTTATGTTAGGAGCAGTAAGTTTTAATGGTCAACTTGCACATGTTGTCCTTGTTATGCACCACAACTCCACAAAGGTCACTGTTAGAAACTTGGAAGAGACGGCGTCTGGTCCTCACAGAGCAGAAAATGCATTACTTGCCCCGTAAATGGAATCTCTCTCAGAGCAGACAGAGACTCTTTTCAAAAAGCGAGTTTTAGAAGAACAGAGTCTGCTGCCTAAACCTTTCACATGAGATCCATAAGATGAAATAACCCTTCCAGACTCTTAGATTGCACTGATCACATTGAAGCGTTCAACGACACAGAACTGTTGGATGGGAGATGGTTGTGGGGACAGGATGGTGTGAGATTCTTCCTGTGTGATTTAAAACAGCAGATTTTCAAAGTATTGACAAACTAATTTGAAGTCCAGGTCCTTCATCCAGAGGTCTGCTGATCCTTCCGAGATGAAGTGATCCAACCTGTCAGAGCTCTGTGTTTGATTAGTCTGGTCTTAGAGATGTGATTAAGACAGACACCTTAACCGGATAAGAGAATGGTTTTCTCTTATCTGAATTCTTCTGCTGGAATCAAAAGTAATAAAGCTTTCAAAGATACATGAAGGAAGGGATTTTGTTAATACTGAAAACTCTTTCTGATTTTATACCTTGCATATTCTAACTGAGCACCAAACAATGCATTTGATTGGATTCACAGAGCAAATATTTTGTTTGTCTTGTAAACACAACCGTGTTTGTCCTTTAAAAGAAAAAGAAAAAAAAGACTGCTTGGTCAAAATAATCATCAACTGGGATTAGGTAAGCAGACAGGCAGGAGCCTCCCTATGGAAACTGATTTCATAAACTTTAGCTGTCAGCAATGTGTTTAGCCCTTATGCATACTGAGGCAGTGAGCAGCCTTTGAAATCCTTCTTAAATCATCATCATTTATGAAAGAGTGTATGCAGAACTACCTCATTTATGGAGAACAATGCAAGGATTAATTGAATGAATTTAAAATAATGCATGAGACCTCATGGATTATTTTGAGAAGTGCTTAGAGCTTGGATTAGTTGGCGTTTCTAAATGAATCTACATGTGTTGGGACTATAGAGATCCAGTACCGAAATGAAATCCGACGTTTAGCATCGATCCGGTACAGAAGAATAGCGCTGACATTTGTTTTTTTAAACTCACATAAATGTACTGGATCTGACAACTCTGCACCAGTACAGCTCACCTAAATACAGCAACAGCTTCACCAGTTTGGTAAAAACAACTTTAATTTGTTCAGTCGGTGCAAGAAGAAGAATAACAGCCAATGGAAAATAAATAAGAAAGAAACAGAAACTGACAGAAACAACAAGTTGAGTACCTTTGGTCAGACGTGTAAAAAATAAACTGTAACAAACCTTCTTTCAAATGGTTCAGAAAGCGCTATTAGGAACTCTAAATATTATGTAAAAAATAATAATAATACATGACGCCACTCAGAGCACAAAGCGTAGAATTATACTGAATAGATCTGCCCTTCTGGACAGCTCTGTGTGTGTGGGGTAAGGAAAGCTAAGATTGACCCTCATATTTTGTTTTTCTGAGGCGCTTTGTGGTGCAGTGAGAAAGACACACAGAAGTAAACAAGCAGAGTGGAAGCCACAAAGGTTTCACTCCTGGGTAAATGCTGCTACCACCTGCTGTGTGAACCAAACATGGGTCTGACCCAACCCTGTCTCTTCCCTGCTGAGAACGATTTCCTGTGTGTAACATAGACTTTGAAAGTCTAAGACCTTGATATAGTTTGCATTGAAAAACCTTCAGAGAGGCTGAAAAAGTGAACGGATGAAACCCTGCATGAATAACTTGACAGTTTCTGAGCTCAAAAACACTTTAATGACAATCCGACTAATTATTGGAGAAAAGAAGAGACTGTTCATTTAACGCTCAACAAATAATCTTATATATACAAACTGAGCCTTATATTAAACTGCAGTACTTATGTTCATGTAAGCTTTCAAACATTGTCATTGCTTCTAACGTAAATATTTTATTTCATAAATTAAACAAGAAATAATATATTGGATTTATTAACAGGATTAGTTACTTATTGGTATATAGCGGTCCTACTTTGGAAAAGATAAAAATGTCCCCCAAAAATACTTCAGCCTTGACTTCAGGTTTATTAAGGCTGTTAGATAACACAAAAATAGAGAAAGATAGACGATAAAATCCAGCCAATAAAGATGATTCAATAGATAAATCAGACTGGTTATCTCAGCTCCTTGACTTGAGTGAAGACTTCCAGCTGCTGCGTTCTCACTCTCCGCTCTTTGCCTCTTTAACTCAACCATCACACCAGCAAAGAGTGAATCCAGAATCACCACTTTGTATTTTCATTCCCTCATCTCTGCCTTTAGTGATATCGCTTTAAATATTTGTTTCTATTTGTTACCGGTAACACCAGTTTTTACTGCATCAAACTTGTAGATATTTGATCAGCGTCTTCTGCTGCATTTCTGCACCAAGCCGTTAGGCCCCCCCCCCCTCTTGCCCCAGTCGATCCCCTGGTTTAAAGCCCAGGTGTGGCCAGACATTAACTCATACTGACACAGACGTTTCCCCGGAGCAGACTAATTGATTCCACTGAGGGAAGGCTCTCTGTGTCCACAACTGTTGTCAACTTTGCATGGGTTTAAAATTAATATCTCTACTGTTGAATGACCTTTAAAACTTAAGAGGCAATATTTTATATATGTATATAAAAATACAATTAGGAAGACAGAGATTAGTTATTAAGGTTGGCCGTTGTTTACGATTGTGCAGGTAATTACTCCTGGGATTAATATTTTTTTAATCAGTGGCGCAATTGCAAAAACAGTTAATGTTTTTATGTTGCAAATGTGACTGGCAAATCCAGATAATTTGGAAAGTTAATTGTGTAAACAAAGACATGTACTTGGTTGCACTAACAAACAGCTAGAACAGAAATAGAAATATGTAGTCATAAAATACAGGGTGGCTGGGCATCCTTAAATGTTACATTAATATATGCAAGATTAAGACCTTAAAAAGTTTTACATTACTTTTAAAGAAATTAAGTTTGTTATCACAATAACGCCATAAAATATCGTGATAAAATTCTAAGTCCTTATACTTGGATCTCTTGAGTGACATCCACTGCCAATACCAGTCTATTCACACTTACTGTGTGTCACAAGCACAGATTCAGGAGTGTAAATATAATGAACCTAATTAACACTGCGATGACCTTTTAGTTTTTTCTCTATGGCAAAAGCCTTAAAATACACCTCACTCACTTCAGAGGTGTCTGAGTTTCAGTTTTTAATCACCCTGAACTTTAACTACCCTTTCCCTGAGTTGCACAAGAGTTATGTGGTTGGTGAGCTCTGCTCACTTTCATATGTATTACTAAAAAAACGGAAAGGAAAAGAAAAGCTGTTGTTCCAGTGTAAACTTTTCTTCTGCCATTTTAGAAAGTGAGAAATTGCACACTGTTTTCTCCTGGTGTCACTTTGACACTTCAGACTAAACTGTGTGAGTCATTCACCCTGAGGGTTTGGGCTTTAATCGTCAGGATGAAATTGACAAGCTGGCATAAACTTTTCTGACACATGGAGAATTTATCTCTACATCGGTTAGTGCCTATGGAGGACAGAAACTGACAGAAATATTTAAACGGCCCAATAAATAAATCAAAACATTTAAAATGCAACAGTTAATTTTAAAAACTCTAAATTTTACCTTGTCTTAAAATTTTATTGATATTTATATTTATTTAGTCAGTTTTGTTCCAACAAATTACACATTTAAGCATGTCATATGAATGTTACTGTTTTAAAATTAATGTTAAAATTATGTTTTTCCATTTACTTATTGATGCATTTTTGTCTCCTAATTTTTGTTTTTCCTCACAATTTATTTTGTTAATATGTGTTCTTTTTACATTTTTTGTCTCCTATTTTTTACTTCACCTGTAATGATTTTTACTTCATTTTGCAGATAAAGAGGGTCTGAGTTTTAAGGCATCAGCTTTTGTCTCTTGGTTGCTTAGAATTACGTTACCTAGCGTAAAGCATTCTGGTAAATCCAACCAAACCAAAGGCTAGCGGGAGAAATGGTTTGTGTCTTAAAGTCTTGAAAATCTGATGTCATTCCATTCTTGTTTGCATTCATGAAGGAGGAAGTTGTGCTCAGTGTCTTCTTCAGAGGTTTTTGTGTCATTTCTTTCAGTAATCTTTGTGCAGCGCCACCACAGGCCAGGGGCAGAATAGTTCATAGAAATTTTAGTCTCCAATCGAACTGAGTCTGCTGGACTACCAGGTATGAAAACAGCCTTGTTTTTGTTAACATCGTCCTCAGGCCTTAATATGTTCAGGTAAAGCTGAGTCATTCTGCTATAGTCTTCTGTATTCGGAAGTCTGTACGTTTTTGCACTTTCGGTGTTAATATGGAGTGAATATAAAGGTTATTTACATGTTTATTGTTTTTCTCAATTGTTTTCTTGCTGTTAGTTGAACCTCCCCAACATTCAGTCATTTCTGCTCATCACTTTATCCGTTTCATGCCTCACAAATTGTAAATCCATTTGGCCCTGCGCCAGTTTCTTCCAAACAATTTCAAACAAATCTATCAATTTTATTTTTTTCTTTCTTGTTCTTTCCTGAAAATGTCTAACTTTAACCAAAATTCAAAATGCTGTGTAAATACTGTATTGCTTTTGTGAGCATATTCAGGTTTTGGAACAGACCTGTTTTTTTTTTTTGGTTTTTGTCATATTGGAAATCACAGAGTGACGAGTCATAACGATAAAGCCATATAAATGACATGTTAATAAATAATGCTGTCCGATCCTTTCATTTTGATGATGCAGACACTGATTGATGAACTGTCCATTTTGAGAGAGTGAGACTATTGCAGGTCATCAATGATATTATTGATGGCACAAGGATGCAGGTTCATCCTCTCAAAGACTGACAAACTATAATTTTGTACTGAAGGCGTAAGACTGTAACTCAAAATTTTTTCAAAAATCCGAAATAAAACATGAATAAAACTGAAATAAAAACCACTTGCAACTTAAAAAATCAGCTCATTTTAATCCATCATGCGATTAATTGATTTATTGCTTTTGGCGACAGGCTTATCAAACTGAGGAAAACTGTAAATAGAATTTCCATTCACCGACACTTTGACGTAAATAAGAAACTCTAAACCTTTTGGCAAACATCAACTGTGTGGGAATGTTCACAGCATTGGCTGGTCTGATGTTGAGACGTCAGAGGGCTGGAGGAATTTGACCGATGAGCAGTACTTCACTGTACTGTGATCACATTAGACACGTGGAAATAAATGAACTGAAAGAAGAATGCTTGATTCATCTTGTGATCTCTCGGTTTAGTCTTGGATACACACAGTTTAATAGAGCAGATTGTAATCCTGCCCTGGGGTCTGATCAGCACTTTACCTCTCCATAGACACTTAGTGTTTCCTTTGCAAGTAAACAAACTGCTTGTCTACAAATTGGTTAAAAACAGACTAATTTAAATTTCTTCCTTTGTACATGTGTGGTGATTAAAGTGCTGTTGGGTTCTGGTTGGACATGGAGGAGATGTTGTAGGAGGATGACGGCACGGCATGTTGTTTTTCTATTTTATTTTATTTTTTAAAAGATTTATTATGTGAAAAGTTCCCAGAAAATGTTCACCTTTTGAAACTCATTATTTTCCAAGTTTTGTCTAAAAAAATCTGAAATTAATCTCAAACTTTTTTTCTAACAAATTTTCAGCTTTTGGAGCTCAAAACTGTCCTTGCCTTTTCTAGAAAATTTCTCAGGCTGATCCCAAAATTTCTATGTTTTTTGCAGAGATTTACTCCTCCCTTTTCTTTTATCTACAAAGGCCCTAATATGCTGTTATAGTTTTGACCTATTTTGGCTTTCAAACTATTGTTTTAAAATATTCTAATTTATTTTTATGTATTGGTCATACTTTCTTGCTTTTCATTGTTATCAGGTGTAGATGTTTTGGATTGTTACTGTTACTTTTTTTTCAATAATTTGTTACCTTTAATGTTGTGGTTTAGCACATCTCCAGTGTGTCTTCATTACAGACAGTAGAGACGGCGTCCCCTTTGTGGCCGTTTGCAGGTCCACAGACGATCAAGCCAATTCAGCTCAAAAATACTTTATTAATCCCAAAGGGAAATTAAATAGTCATGCGAGGTCCTTGTGTTTCTCTCTCTCTGTGTGTTTGTGTGTAGGTGTGCATGTGTGTGTGTGTGTGTGTGTTTGCAGTCATACATGTGTGTACCTGTGAATGTTTGTGAATGCTGTAGCGAAGCAGAGATCAAGGGGTAGGGGGTGAATTACACAAGCATGATTGACAGCAATAAGACCCTCCTGGCTCTGATTGGTTGATTTTGAAGCAGTGTTTGTCTGCAGATGGAAGGAGAACCACAGGGAGGAGGCAGAGAAGCTGGATTTCTTTCACAGGTTATCTGTCTCATACACTGTCAGGACATCGGGACAGTTTTAACAAGTATATAAAAATCATATTGTTACCAAAGTTAAAAACTGCAGTCTCCAAATACTTGGACATTTTTTTTGCAACATAACAAAGAAAAAGATGTCAGGTATCCCCTCCAAGGCCTGGAGAGCCATAGAGCTCCTCCTGTGGTTTACCAGTACTTTTTTTTTTTTTGTTAGACCCAGTAAACAAACAAAAATTGGACTTTATTTACCCTAATTTCCTGTCTAATAAAGATTGTCCTGCCCAGACAAATCTTATTAATGCCATCCTGGGTGAACCATGTGATCCACCCCAACCGCCTTTCAACTGCATCATTTTTTTTCTTCCTCCATAGACATCTTTACAAGATCGTCTTTTCTATCAAATTTGTATGTATTTTAGACAGAAGCCAATGACGTTCAGAAATAGCTGAATAAAGCCAGAATGTTGCAGCATCTTTACTCCAATGTCTGCCATTTTTCCTGTCTGCCATATAAATTCAAAATGTCTAAAACCGGTGTTTGTCCTAAGCTGCTGCAGTCGTCTTAGACTGGTGAAGATGGATTTAGCGAATGATGCAATCTTCTTCACAGCGACCTCCTCTGACCCCTGTGTTTTCACCAGGAAGGAAGTGCTCATTCCACCTGCATCCTCTGATTTCACGTCCCGTATGTTCGGAACATCAAACTCGTTTGGAGTGAACGGCTCATATATTAGACATGTAGCTGGCTAAGTGGGAATGTTCCAGCATTTCAGGTTAACGACACTGTTGGAGTACAAAATGCATTGATAAGTTTTCAGGACTACAACAGAGGAAATTTTGTATATGAAAGAATAATAAGATGTGAAAGTCTGAAGAGTTTGGGGGAATGTCTGAGCAGCTCTTTTTTATGGCTGCTGTTATTGACATACTTTGGCTCAGATTTGATCATATAACAATGGAGCCGTGACATTCCGGGTTCTGGCAGAGATTTGACATACATGGTGAAGACCAAATTAGAAGCTGTATCCTTCCAAAGTATTGACTCTCGTAATTTTTTCCCCCCACATTTTCAAATAACAAAGTGCAAAACTAAATGATACTTAACCTTGAAGTTGACGGAAGAAGATTATTACCAAAATCTGAAAGGTTGTCTTCTCACCAGCTGTGTTTAGTCCACTTTAATCGAACTCTAGTTTGTTTGCCTAGAGAATCTGCTTCGTTTGGGGAGGAGTGGATAAACTGATACGGACCAAATAAGTGAACTCTGCCAGAAACCTTGGTCTCAGTTGGGTTGAAGTGAACTACGGTTGCGGTTCAGATGAACATGTGAATGCCAAGCAGGCTGTTAGAAGATATTTATAACTTTTAATAAGTATAAAAAGTTATAAGATCTTGTATAAGATCTTTCTTATACAAGATTACTTCCACCAGATGCCAATTAAGAGCAGCTGCTAAGTAGCTTAATTCATCTTTACCTTGTTGTTTTTCAAATTAAAAGAGCAACCATGTTAATTGATCAGAGACATACACCATATGGATAAACATACAAAACTTATTGCACTGATTTAGACAGTAAAAACCTGTAATACTTCTTTGTTTAATTTGTATTTTTGCTTCTGTGGAAGAAAAATTGAAAACACCCATCTTGCAGTCATACAATCCAGTCCCTGCATATAAGTAGAGCAACACCGATCTGATATTAATATCTGCATTGGCACCGATATTGATAAATTCTACATCTGGTATCAGTGTGCCCGAACCATAAGAGCAGATCTATTTAGTGATGATTTGTAATGTAAGGCTTTATTTATTTTACAATATATTTAGAATTTGTAATTGCACTGTATGATCCTTTTGAAAGAAGGTTTGTTCCAGTTTATTTTTACATATTTGTTTCTTTAATTTTTCTTTTACATTGGCTGTTCTGCTAATCACGCTGACTGAACAAATTCAAATTGTGCTGTTTTTACATGTTTGTGAAGCTTTTGGTGCTTCAGAGTATGCTGTACTGTCCAGATAATAATAATAATAATAGTAATAATAATAGTAATAATAATAATAATAAAAGCTTTTTAAGACAATTCAGCTGTTTTTCTGTATCGGATCAGAATCAGCCGATACTAAACTTCAGATATTGGTATCGGCATCGGAAGTGAAAAAAGTTAATCAGTGCATCCCTGTATAGAACACCAGTTTTGCAGTCATTTCCTGTTTTGCTACTTATTGACACTTGTGGCGTCAGATTTTTTAATGCTGTTTGTTTTTTATTTAGATAAAAAAAGTTATTCATGCATTGATCTATGCAGCAGAGCCAGAACAGGAAGTGTTGCTTTTCTGCAATGCTTACCTGAAACCTTGTGTCTTTGTGAGGCGTTTTCTATTTGAGGAAGCTCTTCTATTGTTTCAACCTTCTTCCTTTCACTTCACAGGACATTCTCCACTGATAGCAGTGATGGAGAACACAACATGGCCGTACGCCGCATATGTCCCCCATTACCTCCTGCGTGGTGACCCCTTTGCTTCGAGGCTCTCCAGAGAGGCGGACATCATTGCGGCTTTTTACATCTGCATCATAGGTGAGTTTCCATATCAGCCAACATCCACCTCTGCACTACTTTCACATTTCTTGTCATTCCACACATTGCACACACCTCTTAGCAAAACTATTTAATGTTTGGGGTTTATTTTGGTGAATGCGATTTCTTCAGTTCTTGGAAAATTCCACCCAAACTTAGTGCAACATGTCATGCTGTCACTGCAAGATAGAATATTACAGTTAAGAGTATAAAATCTTAGCAAAACGGTACATAATTTCATATAATTAAAAGGACAGCTGTAGTTAAACTCCAGTTGGATCAGTTTGTTTAGTGAAATTTAAGGAAATAAGTGCACACACATGTGCATCTAAAAATTGTGAATATTGCCTAAAATGCAGTATTTCTTGACAGTCATTTCAGAAAGTGAAACGACCATATAAAGAAATTCATGACGCAGAGTAAAACATTTTTACCCTGCGTAAAAATGTTTTAAGCTATTATTTTTTGAAATTTTAATGACTTGGCATATAGGTAAAGATGGATGTTTTGAGCACAAACATCAGGTCAGTTCATTTCTCTGCACTGTGACCTGGTTGCATCTCCTTCTGTATGAATTACTGCATCAATGCGCCGTGGCATGGAGGAGCTCAGCCTGTAGGTGTAATGGAAGCCCAGGCTGCTTTGATAGCTGCCTTATGCTCATCTTCATTGTTGGTTCTGGTGTCGCTCATCTTCCTCTTGGCAAAAGTCAAAAGATTTCCTATAGGTTAAAGGTAAGCAGAGTTTGCAGGCCTGTAAAGAACAGGAACATCATGGTCATTGAATCAGCTTGTCCATCTGAACTCTGGTTTGGTTTTGTTGTTTTCTTGCCCTCCCTCTCAGGCCACCTCCACATCCCAGGCCTGTTATTTTTTTGTTTTCCTTGTTGTCCTCCTTTTGAGGCCCCCTGTTCCCACCTGGATTGGGTTTGGTTTTGTTCCTCCTGCCTAGACTCTTTGGGGAATGTGTGGATGTGGGGGACTTTCATGATCTGTAGGTGGTTGGACTTTAGTTTCTTGTGTATTCTTGTATATCGAGCTTCATTTGATTAGTGTTCCTTTCTATCTACTGTTAATGTTAGCTTCAGGTTTTTTTTATTTTTTTTTACCTTTCATTCAAGGTTTTCTTATGTTTCGGCTTTGTTTATCTTCTTCCCCTCCAGGAACCACGAGTCTCTGTTTTTAAGCGGATTTGGTGCTTTTCTGTAATACAGGATATAGTAGTGTCTCAAGGATCAGATGCAATGTTCTAAGAGTAGAAATCATTTCCTGTCTCTTTTGGGAGAAATATAATGTTAGATTCTATTATCAGTCAGCAAGAAAGATATACAGTGTGCAGTCTATTAGTCTAATCCAACAAAGGGAATATTAATCAGCTTCACTCAAAGATGCTGCAATACAGTGCTCTGAAAAAACTATACAGGTGAAGAAGTAGACTTCTGTAACAAAGTGTTCAAAATAAAGAGGATATTTCAGTTCATAATCATATTTATTGAAACTAAAACATACCACACTAGAGCCATGTCAAAATAATGTTGAGCACAGTGCTGGAGGGCTTTTGGTTTGGGCTTGTTTTGCACCAGGACCAATGAATCAACCCTGACACACTTTCCTTAGGACATCTAAAGAGTGGAGTAACCTTTTAAGCCAGCTTCCTTCGGTCTTCTGGCTGGACCTGGAATGTCGTCCCTCTGCACTGGACACATAAAAATGAAAGGTCTGTGAAGGAGCCTTTTTTGTTTTTAACTACGCAAGTGATTTATTTTTTTCAATGTCTGATTTAACAGTGTTTTATTTTTTAATGCCAAATCTCTTTTTAATATCTTTCTAAACTGTTACCATTTTGGCTCCATACTCATCCTTTGCCTTTGAAGAACTGCAGTCAGAGGTCTGCAAACACTTTTAATTAGTAGCATTTTAAAATAGCCAGGTTAAATTGGATTTTTTAGGTCTGATCTAACCTGTGCTTTGGCTTTATGACCAGGGAAAAAGGTCCAAAAAGTAAAAAAAAAACGTAAAAAGTCCAAATGGATCATTTTTTGTCAGCAGAGCAGTGAGTCTCAGTTTTTGGTCATAAAAATTGAAAAATGTCAGATGCTCAAACATCGACTGTAAAAACTTTCCTTCATCTTCAAAGGTTCTAAGTCTTCATCGTGAACAGCAAGTTGAAGGAATGTTCATGCATGGATTGGTTCTTCATAACTGGTTCAACTCCAGGTGGATTAGGCAGAAAATTGGAACACAATGCGTTTTTTTTTTTTAAGTATTGTTGGGCTCTAGTGTCGTTTATTTGAAAGTGCTCACACAGGAAAGTAGGTAATGAGAGAGAGGGAAGACATGCAGCAAAGGTCACCAGGCTTCTTCAAAAGGCTTCTTTATGTTGGTTGTGCTTGATCCCTGTGCCACCACAACACCGTGTGTAGTTGTATTTTAGCCTGAATAAATAACAAACCCCATAAATACTAACTAATGCAAAGAGTCTACATGTGACTAATTTATTCTCGGTATATACAATACTTGCAGTATTGACTAAAGAAGGGTGTTAAAGCTTTAGTCTTAAGGGTATTTTATAAAAGTAAGGTTTTTCACATGCAGGTGTTCTATCTAATCTAATAGTTCTCTCTGAATCAATGACAGAACAAGAATAACTCAGCTGCTGCACACGCTGAAGTCTTTTAGCTAATGGAATGAAAGACATTCTGCTGATTTGCCTTCATCTGCCCTGGAATGTGAGTGTGTTGGCTTTGATTTATCAGGTGTGTTTTCATGTCCATCAGTTTAATCAACCATGTTAGTTAACTTTTTAGACATTAACATTCCTCAGATCAGCGCAAAAAAAGAAAAAAAAAAGAAAAGAAAAGGAAAATCCTTCATAGAAGCAGATGAACTTGTTGCACATGTTGTGACTTTATGGGCTCATGTGAAGAGCTAATATCTGACTGGAACTAACACGTTCTTTTGAAACACATATGCAATAAATAAGCAGTGTTGGGCTCCATGTTAACTCTGGAGGAGCTGCAGGGGTCCACGGCTCATGTGGGGAAAAAAAACAACAAACATTTGTTGAGAGCACACTAGAGTTGAGCGTGAGGGTGATAATGCATGTAGGATGACTTTGACTTCACAATCAAACAGAGATTTTGTAAAATACCTAAAATTGGTGTTTGGGATAGTCTCCAAATTAAAAATACAAAAACAACATCAATATATACTTCCTGTTTGCAGATCTGAAGGTTTGAGGATTTGGAAGTTCCTCTCTCTCTCCTCATATCCTGTCCGCATTCCATTGCTTATTATCTGAGTATAGGAGTGAGGTCTGCGGGGTGGCTGATAGAGAGGGGATTCAGCTTGGTGCTGCTCTGTTGTCTAACCACAAAAAGCACATTACTAAATCTTAATTAGCGAGTTGTGAAAGGGAACGGCTTTTGAAGAAGATAGCTTTGTTTCAGTGGGATGAAGACGTCAGCCATGCAAATAACTACACTATAAAATGACCAACAGGCTCCACTGGCCAGTGTTTGTGAAGGAGGAAAACTAGGATAAATGGAATATGTTCTGATAACATCTGCTAGACGTCTCTCAAGACCCAGAGGCCGTTAACAGTATCGCAGCACGTGCTCAGCAGCTAGAGAAAACCCTGCTATTATACACTGTTCAGTCTGATAGAAACATTAAACACTGGAGAAGGTTAAAACTGACACAGGAGAGCAAGTTCACCAAAAAACATCCATTCATTGGACATCTTGGTAGGACATCTTGGTAATCTGTGGGTTTTGCAAGTATCACAGTTTGGTTGAGGTGGATGGTGCAAGAAAACAAAATTATATATATATTTTTTCTGTATTAAAGCTGCCTTATGTAAATTTCATAAAAAAATATATGTTCTTTACATATTTGTTAAAATTATCATTACGTCATGACAGTATAAGACAGATAATTTATGACAAAATCTAACTTTACTGTCTTCTCCCATTGCTCCCAGTACTAACTGCAGAAATTCACCACTCAGAAACAACCAATGAGAGCCAGGAGGAGGGTCTTAGCGCTGTCAATCACTCTTGTGCTTCTCCCCTCCTTACTTTCTGCTAAACTACAGGTGGTTTACCACAACATAGCTTGCCACAATTGCTAAGGCTAGTTAGCATGGCCTTCGATGACAGTTTAAAATGATTTGCCTGTAACGGTAAGTTGTTTCTCCGTCATTTGTACATTTAGCAGCGTGCATGAGGCTGACTGACCGGACTCCTTCTGGCTCTGATTGGTTGTTTTTCAGTGGAAGTGGTACATCTTTGCAGACTGCACTGGGAGGAGGTTTTCACAGATTATCCTTCTCATACCATCCTGCCACTACATGGTGACAGTTTTAATAAATATGGAGAAAATATATTTTTTATAAAAGTTGCATACTGCAGCTAGAAAAGGTTTAAATGACAATAGCAATACAGTCTCAAATGTATGGCTACATTTATGTGTTACTGTTCCAACACAAACCTAAAGAACTGAAGAAGTCATAAAACAATAATTACAACGCCAAACTCAGAAAACACTTAAGGATCAGTAAAAGAATACTGACTGATAACAATAATGGAAATTTGCTCTTTCTCTCTCTGGTCAAACTTTTCAGGTTAGACAAGCTGATGAGTTGCTATGACGTCCTACTATGAGACACACAAAGAGGAAGTAAAGAGTTACCCAGGCTCTCCTGTGAAGATCAAACCTCAACAAACTTGGGTACTTAGAAAATGAGCAACAAAGTAAAGGTGGTTAGACAGGTTGTCCTTTTAGCAGGGATTGTTTCACCTGCAGGACCACAGAGTCTGAACCCTAGAAACCAGGAGCAGTGTTGTCACAGTCAGAGGAAACTTCTATAGCAAGTTAATCTACAGTACAGACTGTGATCTGCTTCTCCCACAGGGATCACAAGGGTGATACTCAGGCTGGGAAAAATCTAATTTGTGTATATTTGATTGGAGAAACCAAATATTTGTGTTGCTTTGGGAAAAAAGAAAAACATAATAAAAGTTGTATTTCATGGGATTCAAAATTTTATACATCAAAATCAAAAACTAAATGAACCAAAGGGCTTTGTAAATTTTTTTTTATTTTTTAAAGTCTATTAAAAATATTTTTATGACAGACTTTTTAACAGTTTATGTTTCGCATGGCCACAAGAGAACCACTAAATAAAGTTACCCAACAGGGTTAGTGCTGGAGCGTTAATAGTTTATTCACCAGTTTCTGATAACAAAATAATCTTTTGTATCTTTTACTGGTTAGACTGTCTCCAAATTAAAAGAGTGTAACACAGTGTCTCACTTTTGCTTGATGGCCGTCAGGAGGATCACATGATGATTCACCCAGAGCAGTGAGCGCCAACCGCAGGAGGAAAACCTTCAATACTGAAAGATATTAAGAGATGACCAAAGTTTTAATGTTGTATCATATTTCTTTTATTTAATGTAACTATTAGTGAATGTTTATGAGTCTGATATCTAAACGCACTTCTGGAAGAAATTTTTTGCGAATATTGTGGGTAGAATGTTTTTATTTACTTTGGTTTTAATTTCTTATTTTGGTAACACTTTATTTGAAGGGGTGTGCATAAGACTGACATGACACTGTCATAAACATGACATAACACCTGTTATGAACATGAACGAGTCCTTATGAATGTTTATGACTGTTGTCATGAAGTGTCATTTGGTAAATAATGAAACTTTTAATGCAAAGTTGCCTTAAAAGTTGCATTAAAAGTCCATTAAAAGTTCCAACTTTGCATGATTTTGTAAATAATGACAATTTAATGTAACATTGGCACTTTTAATGGACTTTCACTGAGAGCAACGTTCTTCTTCATGAAACGAGTGGTGTCAGATTTTAGCAGTTGCAGGATTTCACTTTTGTCTTTGGCAGAAGGCCACGAGTCATTGCTTGTTTTGGTTACCTTTACCCAGACAGTTATATTCTCCAGTCTGCTTGGTGGTCATTCAAACAGAAATAGAGTTCACTTCAGCCAAACCAAGGCCAAGGTTTTTAGGTGGGATAGAGTTGCTGTTTAGGTCCACATCGGAGTTTGCTTGTACCAAATGAACCAGACTTTCTAGATGAAGGAACTAGTGTTTGACTGAAGTGGACCAAACAGGGCTGGTGTGAAGGCGCCCAAATGAAGCAGGTTCAGCTGCTGTACATCCAACAAAAGCAAATAAAAGGCAAAACTGATTTCACAGTATGTTCAGTTACTGTCAGAACCATTAGACAATTTGCTTGTGAGGAGTTAACGGTCTGAAGGTCTACAATTTTTTATTAACTCCTTCTTAATCATGAGTCAGGCTAGAAAGGCAAAAAAAAAAAAAAAAGTCTTACAGCAAGAGTTTAAATGACATCTGCTTAGTTGTATCAAATGTGAACATTAGTAAAGTAAAGTTTTCAGATTTTTTTTGTGCAATTTCTGTCCTCCAAGGTCCTGACATACACAAAGAACCAAAGGTTCATGAGTCAGAGCAAAGATAAACGGAAGCAATGTCATTTTGTATTTACTGTGTGAAAATGACTCGTCAAGCTGCATTTGAAAATAAAAGCTAAATAGATATCCAGTGCTGCAGTATAAAGGAAAGAGAAGGGAAGGTCATGGCTGCCTCAGTGGAATAAAGGGCTGGAAGATTACAACTCTTGTGTGCATGCATGTGCGCTTGTGCGTACACAGGCATGTGTGTGTATTCATCAGAGTGGACATTAACAACCAGGGTCACAGAGATACTTGGTATTCATATTCCTGGCTGATTTACTGCTTCTGGTTTTTCTTATCTTTGCTAATTCATCTTTGTAAAATAACTCAACATCTGACAGATTGGGCAGAGCGCATCTGTGAACATCAGTTTTCAATTCTTGGCAAAGACTTATTAGAACTTAGATTTGGACTTTGACTAGGCCATTCTGACACTTGAATAGGCTTTTGATCTAAACGCAGTCGTAATTATCTTTCTAGCTCTCCTCTTCTCTTTGTCCTGACCGGCTTTCTTTGGCCCTGATGCAGAGCCTCATCCCCACTGCATGATACTTCCACCACTGTGTTTCACCACTGGAGTGGCATGTTCTTTGAAGTGTTGAGAGTTGAATTTTGAAAAGTTACATTTCACAATTGCATGGTTTAATTGCAAGCCACACATTTCAGATTTTTGTTTGTGAAAACATTTTAAAACCTCATTCATATGCCATTTTGTCCTGGTTTGCCACATAAGAAACCCAATAAAACACACTGAAGTTGGTGGTTGGGGGTATGTGTGTCCCAGTAATCATTCTGATGATTCATATTTTTGGAAGCGTTATGACTTTGTGATCTAGTCGATTTTATTTATGTTACGCTTGTGTGTTTTTTTTTATTCCCCTTTAAATATTGTTTTGGGCCCTCCAGTTCCAGTGTAAAGTGTTCGTTCTTTACCTCATTTAACTAATACAGCAGGATATTGAGCAAGACATGGAATGCATTTTATTTATCCTTATTATTCATCCAAATCGGCCAACCTAATTAGGAGGACCAGGCGGAGGGGTTAGACAGTTCATCCCGTCTCAGAGTGTTTGTCTGTTTTTTTTTACGAATAACTTTCACATCGACCCACAGCCCAGCTTTGGCAGAGAGCCTCCATTCGCTATTATGTTCCTTCCTCGTGTATCATATGAGTACATGGAAATGGGGGAGGTGCACAGTCCACTCATTGTGGCAGTTATTAAATTAATTTCACCGTGAGTTCCCCTATATAGTCACAGCGATGAATGTGGTTTATTCAGTTAAAGGAATGTTTGTGCAGATCAAACTGGCTGAATGGGAAGCATCTGATGGGAAACAGGTTGGAGTTGGAGGCTAAACTGCTCAGTCTGTGGGGGAGATGCTGCAGGTTTAACTGTTTATTTTTGGACTGCATTAAAGCCACACGTCCACTTAATCTGCATGTGTATGCTGGTGATGGTTAATGCGTTAAATTTTTCCAATAATATGGAGGTGACTGAGGCAGTTGGATCTTTAGCCTGGCGGTCTAAAAGTGGGCGGATTCCGGCTTCATCCTGCCAGAGGTCGGTTTGCCTCTGCGCACGGCAGATTGCCCCAAGTTTCCAAGTTGAGGTTATGGTGTGAAGCAGCGTTCTTCAAGTGGGGGCCATAAAAGTTCAAAGTTGAAGGGAAAATGAGAAGAAAATGAAAAAAACAAAAAAACAAAAACAAAACAGAATCCATTAAATTTTTACATAAAATCTTTTTATTTATTTATTTATAATGGAATCTGATCTGTGTTCTGAAATGTTTAGTTAAAATAACTTATTGGAATGTTATTTGGCGGTGCTCTTCAAATTGCACTAATACAATTAACTATGACAGGATAAAACATAAAAAAACACAAAATATATGAAGAGCCTTTAGGGCTAATTATGTTGTTCTTACTCTCATCATTTAGATGAACACTAAAAGACACAATAAAAACCTCATAATACTAAAGACCACAATTCACTTTTCAGTTGGTGCTTAATTATATTTTTAGAATATATTCCTTTCATGTAACATAAAATGTCCAGATCAGAGCCATGCTATCCCCCAGACATCGGCTCAGTGCGGCTTTGCAGCTCCTTCGTTTGGTTTCATGGCTCTCTGGTGTGCTGTCAGGTCCCACTGGACTCATTAACATCCTGGTATTTTCAGGCAACAGCAGCTAGGAAGACTTTGATAACTCTTTGTTCATCACCTGCCAACCACCGAAGCACAAATAGCCTCCATAACTAATTAGCATTAGGCTAATTAATGTCTTTGAGATGCATACATGGGTATAAAACATTACAAGGTACAAAAAAAGAAATTTTACACATCATACCTCCATAATATTCCTCATGTATTTTGTATAAAATTAATTATATATATAAAGTTTTCTTTTAAGTGTAACACACTGCAAGATAAACATAAGGGGCAGCATTATATTGTGTGTTGTGTTTTCTCATCATTTCTTGTATTTAATATGTGAAACGTCAGCACGACTACGAGCCACCTGCCAGCTGAGGTTTGAACATGGCTGTGGTTTATCTCCTACTACTTCTCCAAAACTCCACCGTCCTTCTAACTTGGTGTAATCTACAATCACTTTGCCGATGGAATCTTAGATGAAAAACTAACAAGAGGTTTGATGGCCTGTTAATAGGTAACCAAGTTATCCATGCTGGTGAAAGTTTTATTTTTTCACATTCTAGCTCCAATTAGGATTATTCTGGTCCTGCAGCTAAACGCTGACAGGAAGTGACTTTTCTTTAAAGATCTGAACACAAAGAAGTAGCCTGGTAAAAACAAGTTGTTCCTTACTTTGCTTCGTGCAAAGGGTCTGGAGTTTCAACTATTGAGAAATGATTGCTTGCTGCTAACGTTTGGCTCTGCAAGCTGAAGTAAGCTGCGCGATATGAAGCTTATCGTGCCACATCTTTGCTAGCAATAAAGTATTTTGGAGGCGTGGCCAACATGGTCTAAATGGCTTTGTTCTCTTCCTCCACTGTTGTCGCCAAACTACAACCACAGGCAAACTATATTTCTAAAACAGCGCAGAAAAAAATCTATGCATCTTTTGGAACTCCTTCTGTTCACTGATTGGTCAGGATGAAAGCAAAGGGAAAATCTTTAGACAGAGGACTGAAGGGAGATGACAATAGAGTGGAATTGAGGGGAGGGCAATTGCCAGGCTATGATACAAGACTTGAAGAAAAAAGATTGCCATACAGTAAAACTTTATTTCTCTCTTGACAGGAATCCTGTCTGCAACAGGAAATGGCTTTGTCATTTATATGACCATCAAACGCAAGACCAAGCTGAAGCCTCCTGAACTCATGATCGTTAACCTTGCCATTTTTGATTTTGGCATATCAGGTAATGAGAAACATCTGATACATGTGTCTGGTTCATGCTAACACTTACAGCTGATGAATGGATGGTTTTTGAAAGATTATTGCATGTTTTGACATTCACTAAATCTTATACAGGTGATATAAAATGTATACACAGCTTTTTTAAACTGCCTTATCAAAGCCAGGGCTTCTATCTTTTGGTATGACCTTCAACTGACCTTCATGCTGTTAAGCCCTCAATTTTTTTAAAGGAGAGTGGGCCAAATTTTTCCAACTGCAATGTAAAAGTGTTGGTCACTGAAAACAACTGATGGCAGCCATTGGCTCCCAGGGTGGCAGAACCTGTTATTAGGTTTAGGCGGTAATTGCCTTTTGAAATGGGCCCAAGTTGGTTTAGCAAAAAAGAAGAAACCTGTAAGGGAGGAAGATATTTTTACCAATTCCAGAAAGCATGCTTATGTTGCCAAAACATCCAATGACACACAATGCATCTCTCGGCTTTCATACTGTGCAGCTGATGAGCTGAGTGGAGGCAGCTATGCACAATCATTTGCTGCACACATTAAACAGAGTGGAACCATAGGAGCTCTGGAAAGATGACATTTTCAGTCACAGGTAGAAAAGCCAAGCTTACGGCATAAAGCAAGAAGGAAAATCAGTCTGGACACCCAACAATAGCCTGTGGGCTTAATATGAATCTTAGCAAAACTGAAATATTCAAGTAAAAAATGAACTTACAATAAAAAGCTTAATTTCCTTTGTGGTAAGGAACATAAAGGATAGATACAAATTTACACTCACTTAAAATGACATCAAACAAGCATGACTAAGACCAAAGAGCTTTCTGGAATCTTCAGAACGAAGATTGTTGCAGATTATGAGTCTGTTAGGGGATATTGAGATAGATCAAAGTAATTTGAAAATCAGCTTTTCCATAACCATAACCATACAGAAAGCAGTCTACAAATAAAGCAACCATCAAGGTGCTGAGGTCTAGCCAACCAAGCATTTTCACCTTGAGAGGAGGCTGCAAGATGCTGAAAGAAGTCTCCAAAAACACTAAAATCTTATCTGCTGACCTTCAGAAGGCTGTAGCTCATGGGTAGGCAATCCAAGTCTTCGAAGACCAGTGTCCTGGATCTCTTTGATGTCTCCCTGGTCTAACACACTTCAATTAAATACCCAAGTCACCTCCTAAGTGCAGTCAAGTTCTCCAGAGTCCTGCTAATGACATCATTATTTGACTCAGGTGTGATGAAGAAGAGACACACCTAAAAGTTACAGGACACTGGCCTTTGAGACCTGGAGTTGCCCGCCCGTGTTCTAGGTACTGTTGATGTTGAAGAACCTGCCTGGATAATCTGGAAGACGCAGTAAAGAGGAACCATGGCACTACGAAGGCCCCAACATACTTGGGTGTACTCCACTACACAGAGGACCACGCGTAATTGAGACAGACTCACTGTGGACTCAAAGCAGACGTCCACTGGACACATTCATGCAAATGTAAATGTTTACCAACACTTACACATACTTGGTATCCCACAGTAAACTGCCCAGCAGGAAGCGGCGTTCACATCAAACTAACCCCAACCATCTGCACAGAGAGTGCGTGGAGTCTGGGTGGCTCACAAAATATGGAGAACACAGGAGTCTTCAGTCTCATTGGTTCATTTGTTATATTCTTTGGTCAAATGAGTCCACAATTGAATTATTTGACCTCAAGAACAGAGAAGATGTTGGCATAAACCAAATACAGCATTCCAGGGAAAGAACCTCAAACCATCTGTGAAGCAAATGACTTTGAGTGCTGCTGCAGTTCATCATAGAATCCACCACAAATTTTACCATGAATGCCTGAAACCCACAAATACTTGTGACCTCCACTTATTATTACCGTATAACCATATAATAAAGCAGGATGGGAAATACCAAGAAATTTATCAAAGACAGTCAGAGAATGAAGAAAGGTAAAGTTCAGATTTTTATCTTCATGAGATGCAGTGGGGTGACTTGATCATTCTCTTATTGATGAATTAATAACTATAAGACATCAATGTAAGAACATTTCCTTTGAAAGAACATAATGTTTAATGGGCTATGATAATTTTGTATGACTGTTTCTTACATCTGTAATTAAGGTCAACCTCTTTGTTGTAGATAAAGGGATTAAACACTTTGTTACTTTACAAAGTCCTGCTGACTTCATGCGTTTCAAATCCTCCCATGAGCCAGAGAGTCTGTGGAGAGCCCTGGCCCGGCCCACCTGCTCTGTGAAGTTCACAACATCATCCAGTACTGGTTCACTTCCTGTCACAAGCCCCGCTGAAAAGTCCTGGATCTGAAGGAAGTTCTGATCCAGCTTCCACTGACAGATGTTTAGGGAGCAGAGAGTAGGGTGCACTGGGATACCACTATGCCTTTGATTTTCTGCTGATTCCTCCATCAGATGACCAGCTGTCATGTTGTTTACTTTAATTAAAACTTGTGCAAAGTAAGAGAACACAATGAGCCGTCTCTGTTCGCTTATCAGAAACGGTATTGACTGACTTATAGTCAGGTGTGACTTGCATATATTATTTTCCTCTTCATGATGCACGTTTTGACAGACACATTAAATTTTAATTCATACCAACGGACATCAGACAAGGAGTCTGCACCATCTGCAGCAGCGAGGAAAGATAAACCCAGACCAGAAGTGAGACGGCCAGAGCACTAGGAACGAGTCCGCAGCTTGAAGAACATGAGGCTGGGAAATGCAACTTATATACACATATATATATTTTCCTCTTCATGACAAATTTTTTGATTGATGGGATTCAGAGTTAGGAAAACATAATAATACTATAACATCCACATCATCGTGGTATGAGAAACCTCCCCATACTCTCATGTGTCCATGATGTCTCAGCCACCATGCTTCAGTGGTCTGTGGCTTGTGGTGTTTGGGGTTCATGTCACAAACCACTTCTGACCTCAGGACCCATTTAGAAGATGGCTATGCATTGAGTCAGGAGTATCAATGGTTGGGAAAGTAACAAAATCACACGGTTAAATAGGGACGCAATGTTTTGCTATTAACTGTCATCACTATGACTACTAGATAATATAAGGAACATGGGTATCAGATTTAACCAGTCAGTGAACATTTTTAATTTAGAAAAAGAATTGCGTGGAAGTGGTATGTAGGCTAGCTGTGCTAGCTTGACTTTGGCAACCTTACCATGAGCATGTGCTGCAGAATTTGGTTTTTTGGTTCAGTTAACACAAAAATAAGACGACCCACATTCCAACTGTTTGAGAGCTCATCAGCAGAGCAGTTTACATTAACTAACTAAACTGCTGTGTCGAAGCAATCATTAATTAATAATTGCAAAATAAACATCAAGCCTGAAAACGTAACACTGTAACAGACCGAATGTTTTCCCTCCCATGTGCTCAATGATTTGTCCCCACACAGGTTTTATATTGCTTTATTATAACTGCTCAGTCATCAAAAAGTTGACTTTCTTTTTCACCCATTATGTGTGTTGCTTAATACGGAATGCAACTTAAAATTACAGAAGGACCTCAATACTAGTGGATGGGGAAACATTCATAATTGCAGATACAGATTGCTCTATTTGAACGGCTTACAAAGGCCTGAAGAAAGAAAACACCATATCCTGTGAGCCTGACCAAATTATATGCAATTTGTGTATATTAAGCTAAAATGATTAAAAAATAACATAGAAAAACACAGAAATGTTTCATGTTTCTTTTTCAGTATGCGACAAAGATGCTTCTTGCTCAAACCTGCTTCATGCATCATCGCTGTCTGTGTCGCATCAATTATAATTGAGCTTGAGTTGAATTGCTTGTTCTCAGTCATTTCTTTATGCTGATGAATGAAACGTTTCATTCCCTAAGGCTAAACTTAAACATTTGTGAAATGGTGCAGCAGTGGACTGTGGATGTACTGAGTGAGAACAGCTGGTCTAATCTACTGCTGTTAATGAGGCAAAAAGAGAGATGAATGGAGTCTGCAGCAGAAAGAAAGTCAAATATAAACAGGATGTGCAAAATGACTTCACTCATCATGTCTGTGGCTGGGAAATAGATTGATGTCACTAGGCAGTTCAGCAACTGACGGCAGCCACCGGGGGCAGAAAATGTTTCTGTTTGTCTTTTTCATCTCAGTTTTGTAAAGGCAGTTCAGCTGGAGGGAACTGCTGTCCTTTTTGCCCCAGACATGTTCACTGCAGCACTAAAATAAACTGATTACAATCTATTCAGTGACCACACAAGAGAGGTTTCCACCGACTCAGGAATTCCTTAACTGATAGAATTACACACAAATGTCAGAAGGGAGAAATAATACGACAGGGTGATATTTTATGCAACAGAACATACAACTGATAGATAAATCAAAATCAGTTCTCACAGTCTGTCTTACAAATATTTTTGAAATTCTTGTGTTGTCAGGTAAAAAAGGCGTTTTGAACTCTGCAGCTTAGAGCTGACACTCTGACAGGTGTGTTTGCTCTCATTTTGTGAGTTTTGTGAAACACAAAAATTTTGATATGGCTGACAAACCGCTTGATCCTAGCACCAAAACATTTTACCAAAAAACTTTTTAATTGCAATGTTTCAATTCAGCAAATTGGTTCTCAATTCCAGCCTGTGTAATTTTATGGTTGGTAGAAATGCATCTAATGAGAGTTAGGTATTAAAAAATAACTTGAAATGTTAGCTTTAGAAGTTAGATTAAATTTGGAAAGAATATCACACAATTCAACCAGAAACTAGGTTCCAAAACTTGACTTTGTTACAAAACGAGTTCTGAAAAGCTACAACATCTTCTGAAGTATTGGAAGAAACTATTTAAAACATCTGCAGTCACAATTTATTTTTTTATTGATTTATTTAGACAAGTGTTGACAAGAGTTTAAACATCGGGAGCTAAAGTTTACTGTGCACAGCTGATTAAACCACCAGGCTGTAAACAGCAGAAAAGGGCAAAGGTCAAATTATTGTCCACATGGAGGAGCTTCAGTATTGCAAATTTGAAAAAAGCTGAAGCTAACGCAGTAGTTTAAGGTTCGAAACCTAGAAATGGCTTGAGAATATTTCTCAGTAAAACACTCTTATCTGCATGCTATATGTAGAATCTGGAATTGAAGCTCTAGAGCAGGGCATACTGACCTGTGTGTGCCCCTCTTGATCCAGACAGAGTTAAGTCAACAAAGAACGTGTGTGTCCTGGAAGTGAACAAAGCGGGTAATCGCTTCATGTGTTTCCCCTGCAGCCCGCTCTGCAGCGGCCCGGCTCACAATAAAGGTTTTGAGTCCAGGCTGATGTCCTCGCATGCCCTGTGACATGAAGGATCACATCGCCACGTTTGGGACGAACGCAGAGGTTTTATTCCCAAATGAGTCTTTCCACTGGTGGAGTCGTAGCTCAACGGTCGGAACGTTTTGGTCAGCTGGTGACCTTCGTCAGTCAGGACCAACTGGGTCACCCGGCTGCGGCTCTCAGGGGGGCTTGGTCCGAAGCCACTCTGATTTTCTATTTTCTACACAGTAGAGGGAGAAAATGTATCCCTGCTTCTTTATTGGATACCACAATGCACAATGTATTATGTGTATTATGGTATCTGTAGTGCAGATTTCTGGTGCAACAGCATCATCACTCTAAACTAACCCTGTGGTGCCCACATAGTAAATTTGGGAGGAGATACATTTTATGTTATGACATATGTCTTTTTTTTCTTTTTTTTTTGAAGAACGGACGTAGCACATTGTGCCACAGATCAAAGGTTCTGGGGAAACTTTCATTTCCTCTGAGCCTTAGCTCTATTAAGACAGTCAGGTGCATACTGATACAATGTTGTGAAGCAAGGGAATGATGTCATTGGACAAAAGAAGAGCGATAACTCTCCTATATTCAGAATATGCTCATTGACTGAAGGAATGGAGATTTCTTAACCCAGGCCATGAATAATTGTTGAGTAAAAGCTACAATTTACATCAGGCAAGAAACAATCAGGTGTGAAATGATGTCTCCTCCTGAGGATGCTTTTTTTTTCTAATTAACTTTGTCTTTTCACTTCTGAAGCACGACTCATTTTTTTTTATGAAGTTAATTCAAAAATATAGCCTGTCTGTCCACCGTAACCATGAGCAACACATTTAGTACTGTTGTTAAAGGTTCAGCTGAACTAACAGGGAACATATGAAGGACTTGGTCTCTGTGTTGTATTTTTCTGAATCATCCATTCATTCATTCACTGAGTTGATCTCCAGCAGTCAGTCAGAGATAAGGTAGTTTCAAGTTCATGTTTTTGATACTGGGAAGAAACTAGATCACCAAAAGAAAACACACATATGTATGAGAATCACTTGAAAAGGCTCCACAGAGATATTTTGCCAAATTAATAGTTTTGCCATCCATATGAAAAAAACCTTTGTATAGCATGTTTATTTTTACGACTTATCATGTGAACAAACTTATTCACATGCAATTTGAATTGCGTTTCTTATGAAAACACTGCAATTACAAAATTCAGTTTTTTTAAACATTAGGGAAATATCGACCAAGTTTTGCACAAATCAGTAATGGAAGCACAGCTAGTTTGTGCCTTTGGGACAGAGATTTTTGAGACATCAAGGTAAAAACCATCACTATGTCCTAAAAGTGCAGCGCAAGACTGAAAACCTGTGACAAAAATCAAGTTCCTCTCCCTCCTACTGCCATCCACAGAAACACACCACTCGATCAAGAAACAAGTGTTTCTTGATTATGTTTTCAAGCATCAAAACACTTTTGTTTTGATGCTTTTTTATTGTCACTAAAGTGCAAACAGAAAACTGATGAAATGAACTCTTCAGAGGAACATGCTTTGTTTGCAGGAGCATTTTTATTTTTACTTTGGAGTGGATATAAAAAACTAAAATGTAAATATAGAACGCCGCGGGCCGCCGTGGCTGCGATGTAGCTTACCATCATCAGTATGTTAATGTGTGTATAAATGACTGAATGTAGTGAGAAGCACTTTTGGTCCTCAGGACTTGATAAAGTGCTACACAAGTACAGGCTATTAACCATTTTAACATAGAAATGGTAACACATGTAATTATGGAAGAAAATAGTCTGTATTATTCTCTCTTGGTTTGTATAATGAGTTTGGGAGCCTCAGAATAATGTGGACAGTGTTGAGAAACACAGTTATACAGTTAATGGGTCGGTTTTCAATTCTTTTTAAACATTAGCTGTCAGACATCATCAGTATCTATCAGTCAGCTCAAGGTTATGCAAAAAACAAACATTTTACTTAAAAAATAACCCATGTTGCTTAATCAGAATTATGTAAGCTCAATAAATTAAAATGAAAAATATGTTGGTTCCTTATTCATACCCTATATAGTCCTCATAAATCCTCTTCAGTTTACTTTGTCTGTCAGACAGGCCTTTGAGTAGGCCGACTGAAGACACAGAGGTCGTCCTGGTCATCATAAAGATAATGCAGAATGCATAAACTACATAAACATTTAACATTGTTGTTTTATTGCATGTTAACTCAAAATAAAGCACTGTCTAAAGCAAATATAAGTAAATAATTGCACATTCTGTAGGCTTATGCCGTCTATGGATGTAGAGGATTATCCGGATGACGTGCAGGCTGGATCACTACCATTATAAATATTCTCCATTATTGGAATTAAGCTTTGCCCTCTGGATACTTAAAGTGTTACGTGGAAACGTTAGCTGCCATGGAAAAGAAAATGAGAAACAGTTCTGACTGAACATTCTGGTGGCTGTGCGCTCACTAGAGTGATACTGATTGTGCAACGAGTTTTTATCAACAAGTAACAATTTTGTTAAGAGCAACTTTAACTGTAGTTTCCAATAGTTACTTGTTTACTCCATTCTGTGACAACAGTTTTTTTGTAGCTGTTGTCAGCTAGCAGCTAGTTTGGTGTTTTTTAAAGGAAGTGTTGATTTCTTCCCTTAAAAAAGAATACTTGGACATGTATGTAAATTGTAGTTCAAGTCAGTAAATTATTCCAAGTGGTGAAAAGTTTTCTAGCCAAGCCCAGTCGATTGCATTGAATCTCTCCTGCTGAATTGAATCTCTCCTGCTGAATAAGCGTGTGGCGACGGTGGATTTACTGAAGTCGTTGCATTTGCAGCCATGACTCACATGTCATTGGTAGAAGGGTAAGCCTCCATTTTAACAGGAAAACATGGCAAATGTAATTAAAAAAAAGAGTTAATGTCAGCAACAACTACAGATAATACATGAATGTAGAATAGGAGGAGAAAGTAGGAAACTGGATAATGATAATCAGTTTGTCCTCCAGTAGCCTAAACCTATAGCAGCTTAATAAGTACATAAGTCACTCTACAAACTTTACTAAAAGTAAATCTTTTAAGCCTACTCTTAAAAGTATACAGGATGTCTGCTGGAGCTAATAACGAAAGGATCTGCCTCCAATTCTACTGTTAGAAACTCTACTGGTAAACCTGCAGCCTGAGAGGAAAGTACTTAGTTGGGGAATTTGTGGAAGAATAAGATCTCTACTATATGATGGGGCTTGAGAATTAATGTCTTTGTATGAAAGGAAATGTAAATGGTGTTCTGGATTTAACAGGGAGCCAAACAGGAGAAGCTAAAACTGGAGAAATATGCTCTCTCCTTCCACAATGGGGGAACACAGAAATTCTCAGTAACAAATGTAGTTTACAGTGTAAATGAATATTATACATAAGCCAACAGGCTCAAGTGAAAATACAAGTTTGAGTACAAAACAATAAGCCTTTATTACTGTTGAGCAAGAATCGATTATTAATTTCCACCCGTTTTCAATGCAGTAGTTGCATAAACTCTTTTCTGTTTCCATTCTCAGAGCAGCCCTGAGCTTCAACCTCTGCGAGAAATGATTATGTATTTATACAAAGTGAAGACCGTCACTACATCACCTGCCTTAGCTAGATTAGTACCTGCTCATGACCTTTCAGCAGATTAACACTCAAAAAAATGAGCAATCCCTTTAAGAGCTGTTCAGACAAAGCAGTGACAACAGGCTGCATGAGCCAGCAGGTAAACCAATCCCTGCCCGGCTTGTAGTACCAGAGGTTTGGCTGTAATCTAGTGTTTGTACAGTAAACGCTGTTTAGCCTCTGAACATGTGAGCGGTCATGTGCATGTGTGTGTCTGAGTTTGTGTTGTTACCAAAAGAGGACCTTTCAAAGCATAATTAATGACCTTGTTTGGTCTATTAGCCTTATGGGGGCCAGAGCACCACATCATTTCTAAAGTTCTTGTAAGGGGCAGCGTCAACGTCGGGGTAGTGTTAGGGGGCACACAAAGCCCGCAATGTCCTCCTAATATTTTATGGTGCAGTCTTGTATTTGTTTGTCTAAATGCCGACCGCCTCAGTTTTCAGTAATTCCAAGAAAACATTTGGCTCATCATGTCTGCAGTTTTGCCCTGGAGACAATTGGATGTTTTTTCGCTTTATTTTGCTTGAAGTTCGGCAGACCACATGGCTGCTGCTCAGACCCACTCTCCAGGAACTTTTAGGATGGGGAATCAACTCGGGCTTTGTGCTGATTTTATTAACCCTGGTTCCATGGAAGAAGGCCTCCTCACTGTAAATGGAGTGAGAAAAAAACACCAGTAATACCAGTAAACTTCCCAACAATAAAGTCGTCATTAGTGTCACTTTCCTGTGATGTCCAGGACTACAGATCGCCATAGATACAGATAAAAAATTTTATTTTTATTTTTTACAGTTTTAGATAATTTGCTTGCAGCATGAACATCTGGTCACGTGCAACTAATCAACCTCACAATGCAAGTGACCAATATGCCAAGTCATATTGGTCACTTGGTTTCCCAATCATCTATTTTTACATCGTTCTTTCTTTGAGCTTGGGGGCAACTCTCTGTTTTTGTGTGTGCGTGTGTGTGTGTGTGTGTGTGTGTCTCTTCCTTTCTTTTTTTACAACATACCTTTTGTGCTGTGCTTCTAGCTGCTTCCTAGAAGAACTAGTTGCCACAGGAGTCGTCACATGCATTTCCACTTTTCAGTTCTGTGAATCGAAGTTCTGTGAAACAAGTAAATGGCTTTCTGTTAGTGTACTAAAAGGCATGGAGAAGAAATGTTGTGCCTTTGACTTAGTCAAAAGCAACAATGGTTCTGAAAAACAACAACTGGGCCATAGAGTTAGCTATTTCTCCATGTGTCCTGTTTCACTTACTGTAGGATGTTTTTTGGTTACTCCTTTTGTTTTTACTTTCTGTTTAAGAGTAATAAACTTCACTGAATCAGATTATTTTAACTCAACACTGAAGTGCTTGTTTAAGTATGGAACGTGTCCATAAATTTAGTAAATGCAGTTCTAATGTTGCAGTGAGAACTTTTGGGCCCAATCAGGAAATCCTCACAAGAGGAGTTAGACTTGTACAAAAGCCAAGGACTGATTGATGAGAGATTCAGTTTTCTGCAGAAGGTTTGGACAAGAAAATGAAATAGTGGAAGACTATGCCTACACTGAGATAGAAGTCAACTCAAATCGTCTTTTTTCTGTTTGTTTTCTCATATTTGACCTATATGCGACGTTTACGGCAGTCAGTCTGAACGGCCCCATTCCAATCTTCTCACCTCCCAAAAATCCGACTTGAGCCACTTTTGTATACGGTACCAAATCAGATACATATTTGATAGTTTTCAAAGCATCTGCAGTTTGATGTTTATGTCACGGATGTGAGACATGGGTCATAATTCTGCACCAGAAGAAGGCAGACACAGAAAATCCAGACTTAGAAGATGTTTGAAAATTATAATTTTGAACTTATGAAAGAAGTCTGTCAGTGAAGCACATCACAGTCCCACCACATCCTAACAGACTTCTCTACAGGAGTTGCAGTCACCGCTCCACCAAAGGCCATCGCTTTAAGTTTAGCTTCCTTCATGTTATGATTTGTGATGATAAAGTCGGCTCTCATTACTGAATAACTTTAAAACTGATCCATTGACGGCTCTTTCCATTATTACTGTCAGAAAAATTTGTATACCAGTTACACATANAGAAAAATTTGTATACCAGTTACACATAAGTCTGACTGCAGCGCGTTATATTAGTTGTATGAACCGACCACACACAGAAAAAAATTGATTTCAGCAAAAGGTTGGAACTGAACACGATGACTTGCTGTGTGAATGAAAGACCAAAAACAACTCCTGCCACACACACCCTGTTGGAAGGAAGACTCACACTGGACTAACCCTAACCCTAACCCACTGGACCTAAGGAAGGCTTGGTGGTACTAATATCATGACTTTTGTTTTTAAGGATTTGCAGCAGGAGGGCAAATCCAGGATGGTTAGAAAAAAAATTAGGAAACATTTCTGATAAGAACCTGAAGCTGAAATCATGTTGAATTTTTTTTAGACATCTGAGAGAAACTCTGCTGGATTCAGACAGGAATGATATTGAAATCTCATTTTCATTATGTATCCCCCTGTTCCATTCTACATTAACATCCATAATTTATGAACTTTTTTTTGGTTTGATTGCGTAGTATGTTTTTACTGCTGGTGTGAATTTCACTTCAAGAGCCTCATGAGAACTTCTTCTCTGTCTGATCTGTCTTGCCAGTGTCTGTGCTTCTGTTCTGGTCATAATACTATCTGATGCTGGACAGATAACCAGCTCTGATTTGAATAGGCTGCTCAGCTCTTCATGCCTCCACTGATTCCTTTCCTGATGAAATTCTCTGTGGGATAACGACTTGCAGCCAACAGAACGGGCCATGTATGCAAATTGGCTGAGAATCTCAGATTTGTAATGTCATGAAATAACATCCTGTAGGTACATTACATCCAGCAGCTTAGTGTTGTTGTTCCCTATGAAGAGTGGTACATTGTTGTTTACAAAATTTACTGCAACAAAGAAATGTTTGGAATGTTTATGAAATTCCCAGTGTTTCTTTTTACCTAAAGAAAATCTTCCATCTCTGTTAGTTTCTCCTTTGACATCCAGTTGTCCTTGAACAGATGACATATAATTGTTGGAGATGAATTGGAGAAACGATTTGTCAAATGCAAAGGATGAGAAGAGAAGTCCGGGCTGATTCTAACAGTAGCTGATTCACAATGAAAGCTGAGAAATATGCATTTGAAGGATGTCCAGTAACACAGGAGAAACTCTATATCGATTTTTAA
>NW_006800337.1:332355-363496 GCF_000485575.1 Poecilia formosa
ATCCCTGTATAGAACACCAGTTTTGCAGTCATTTCCTGTTTTGCTACTTATTGACACTTGTGGCGTCAGATTTTTTAATGCTGTTTGTTTTTTATTTAGATAAAAAAAGTTATTCATGCATTGATCTATGCAGCAGAGCCAGAACAGGAAGTGTTGCTTTTCTGCAATGCTTACCTGAAACCTTGTGTCTTTGTGAGGCGTTTTCTATTTGAGGAAGCTCTTCTATTGTTTCAACCTTCTTCCTTTCACTTCACAGGACATTCTCCACTGATAGCAGTGATGGAGAACACAACATGGCCGTACGCCGCATATGTCCCCCATTACCTCCTGCGTGGTGACCCCTTTGCTTCGAGGCTCTCCAGAGAGGCGGACATCATTGCGGCTTTTTACATCTGCATCATAGGTGAGTTTCCATATCAGCCAACATCCACCTCTGCACTGCTTTCACATTTCTTGTCATTCCACACATTGCACAAAACTCTTTAATGTTTGGGGTTTATTTTGGTGAATGTGATTTCTTCAGTTCTTGGAAAATTCCACCCAAACTTAGTGCAACATGTCACACCCTCACTGCAAGATAGAATATTACAGTTAAGAGTATAAAAACTTAGTAAAACGGTACATAATTTCATATAATTAAAAGGACAGCTGTAGTTAAACTCCAGTTGGATCAGTTTGTTTAGTGAAATTTAAGGAAATAAGTGCACACACACATGCATCTAATAATTGTGAATATTGCCTAAAATGCAGTATTTCTTGACAGTCATTTCAGAAAGTGAAACGACCATATAAAGAAATTCATGACGCAGAGTAAAACATTTTTACCCTGCGTAAAAATGTTTTAAGCTATTATTTTTTGAAATTTTAATGACTTGGCATATAGGTAAAGATGGATGTTTTGAGCACAAACATCAGGTCAGTTCATTTCTCTGCACTGTGACCTGGTTGCATCTCCTTCTGTATGAATTACTGCATCAATGCGCCGTGGCATGGAGGAGCTCAGCCTGTAGGTGTAATGGAAGCCCAGGCTGCTTTGATAGCTGCCTTATGCTCATCTTCATTGTTGGTTCTGGTGTCGCTCATCTTCCTCTTGGCAAAAGTCAAAAGATTTCCTATAGGTTAAAGGTAAGCAGAGTTTGCAGGCCTGTAAAGAACAGGAACATCATGGTCATTGAATCAGCTTGTCCATCTGAACTCTGGTTTGGTTTTGTTGTTTTCTTGCCCTCCCTCTCAGGCCACCTCCACATCCCAGGCCTGTTGTTTTTTTGTTTTCCTTGTTGTCCTCCTTTTGAGGCCCCCTATTCCCACCTGGTTTGGGTTTGGTTTTGTTCCTCCTGCCTAGACTCTTTGGGGAATGTGTGGATGTGGGGGACTTTCATGATCTGTAGGTGGTTGGACTTTAGTTTCTTGTGTATTCTTGTATATCGATCTTCCTTTGATTAGTGTTCCTTTCTATCTACTGTTAATGTTAGCTTCAGGTTTTTTTTATTTTTTTTTACCTTTCATTCAAGGTTTTCTTATGTTTCGGCTTTGTTTATCTTCTTCCCCTCCAGGAACCACGAGTTTCTGTTTTTAAGTGGATTTGGTGCTTTTCTGTAATACAGGATATAGTAGTGTCTCAAGGATCAGATGCAATGTTCTAAGAGTAGAAATCATTTCCTGTCTCTTTTGGGAGAAATATAATGTTAGATTCTATTATCAGTCAGCAAGAAAGATATACAGTGTGCAGTCTATTAGTCTAATCCAACAAAGGGAATATTAATCAGCTTCACTCAAAGATGCTGCAATACAGTGCTCTGAAAAAACTATACAGGTGAAGAAGTAGACTTCTGTAACAAAGTGTTCAAAATAAAGAGGATATTTCAGTTCATAATCATATTTATTGAAACTAAAACATACCACACTAGAGCCATGTCAAAATAATGTTGAGCACAGTGCTGGAGGGCTTTTGGTTTGGGCTTGTTTTGCACCAGGACCAATGAATCAACCCTGACACACTTTCCTTAGGACATCTAAAGAGTGGAGTAACCTTTTAAGCCAGCTTCCTTCGGTCTTCTGGCTGGACCTGGAATGTCGTCCCTCTGCACTGGACACATAAAAATGAAAGGTCTGTGAAGGAGCCTTTTTTGTTTTTAACTACGCAAGTGATTTATTTTTTTCAATGTCTGATTTAACAGTGTTTTATTTTTTAATGCCAAATCTCTTTTTAATATCTTTCTAAACTGTTACCATTTTGGCTCCATACTCATCCTTTGCCTTTGAAGAACTGCAGTCAGAGGTCTGCAAACACTTTTAATTAGTAGCATTTTAAAATAGCCAGGTTAAATTGGATTTTTTTTAGGTCTGATCTAACCTGTGCTTTGGCTTTATGACCAGGGAAAAAGGTCCAAAAAGTAAAAAAAAAACGTAAAAAGTCCAAATGGATCATTTTTTGTCAGCAGAGCAGTGAGTCTCAGTTTTTGGTCATAAAAATTGAAAAATGTCAGATGCTCAAACATCGACTGTAAAAACTTTCCTTCATCTTCAAAGGTTCTAAGTCTTCATCGTGAACAGCAAGTTGAAGGAATGTTCATGCATGGATTGGTTCTTCATAACTGGTTCAACTCCAGGTGGATTAGGCAGAAAATTGGAACACAATGCGTTTTTTTTTTTTAAGTATTGTTGGGCTCTAGTGTCGTTTATTTGAAAGTGCTCACACAGGAAAGTAGGTAATGAGAGAGAGGGAAGACATGCAGCAAAGGTCACCAGGCTTCTTCAAAAGGCTTCTTTATGTTGGTTGTGCTTGATCCCTGTGCCACCACAACACCGTGTGTAGTTGTATTTTAGCCTGAATAAATAACAAACCCCATAAATACTAACTAATGCAAAGAGTCTACATGTGACTAATTTATTCTCGGTATATACAGTACTTGCAGTATTGACTAAAGAAGGGTGTTAAAGCTTTAGTCTTAAGGGTATTTTATAAAAGTAAGGTTTTTCACATGCAGGTGTTCTATCTAATCTAATAGTTCTCTCTGAATCAATGACAGAACAAGAATAACTCAGCTGCTGCACACGCTGAAGTCTTTTAGCTAATGGAGTGAAAGACATTCTGCTGATTTGCCTTCATCTGCCCTGGAATGTGAGTGTGTTGGCTTTGATTTATCAGGTGTGTTTTCATGTCCATCAGTTTAATCAACCATGTTAGTTAACTTTTTAGACATTAACATTCCTCAGATCAGCGCAAAAAAAGAAAAAAAAAAGAAAAGAAAAGGAAAATCCTTCATAGAAGCAGATGAACTTGTTGCACATGTTGTGACTTTATGGGCTCATGTGAAGAGCTAATACCTGACTGGAACTAACACGTTCTTTTGAAACACATATGCAATAAATAAGCAGTGTAGGGCTCCATGTTAACTCTGGAGGAGCTGCAGGGGTCCACGGCTCATGTGGGGAAAAAAAAAAACAAACATTTGTTGAGACCACACTAGAGTTGAGCGTGAGGGTGATAATGCATGTAGGATGACTTTGACTTCACAATCAAACAGAGATTTTGTAAAATACCTAAAGTTGGTGTTTGGGATAGTCTTCAAATTAAAAGTACAAAAACAACATCAATATATACTTCCTGTTTGCAGATCTGAAGGTTTGAGGATTTGGAAGTTCCTCTCTCTCTCCTCATATCCTGTCTGCATTCCATTGCTTATTATCTGAGTATAGGAGTGAGGTCTGCAGGGTGGCTGATAGAGAAGGGATTCAGCTTGGTGCTGCTCTGTTGTCTAACCACAAAAAGCACATTACTAAATCTTAATTAGCGAGTTGTGAAAGGGAACGGCTTTTGAAGAAGATAGCTTTGTTTCAGTGGGATGAAGACGTCAGCCATGCAAATAACTACACAATAAAATGACCAGCAGGCTCCACTGGCCAGTGTTTGTGAAGGAGGAAAACTAGGATAAATGGAATATGTTCTGATAACATCTGCTAGACGTCTCTCAAGACCCAGAGGCCGTTAACAGTATCGCAGCACGTGCTCAGCAGCAAGAGAAAACCCTGCTATTATACACTGTTCAGTCTGATAGAAACATTAAACACTGGAGAAGGTTAAAACTGACACAGGAGAGCAAGTTCACCAAAAAACATCCATTCATTGGACATCTTGGTAGGACATCTTGGTAATCTGTGGGTTTTGCAAGTATCACAGTTTGGTTGAGGTGGATGGTGCAAGAAAACAAAATTATATATATATATTTTCTGTATGAAAGCTGCCTTATGTAAATTTCATAAAAAAATATATGTTCTTTACATATTTGTTAAAATTATCATTACGTCATGACAGTATAAGACAGATAATTTATGACAAAATCTAACTTTACTGTCTTCTCCCATTGCTCCCAGTACTAACTGCAGAAATTCACCACTCAGAAACAACCAATGAGAGCCAGGAGGAGGGTCTTAGCGCTGTCAATCACTCTTGTGCTTCTCCCCTCCTTACTTTCTGCTAAACTACAGGTGGTTTACCACAACATAGCTTGCCACAATTGCTAAGGCTAGTTAGCATGGCCTTCGATGACAGTTTAAAATGATTTGCCTGTAACGGTAAGTTGTTTCTCCGTCATTTGTACATTTAGCAGTGTGCATGAGGCTGACTGACCGGACTCCTTCTGGCTCTGATTGGTTGTTTTTCAGTGGAAGTGGTACATCTTTGCAGACTGCACTGGGAGGAGGTTTTCACAGATTATCCTTCTCATACCATCCTGCCACTACATGGTGACAGTTTTAATAAATATGGAGAAAATATATTTTTTATAAAAGTTGCATACTGCAGCTAGAAAAGGTTTAAATGACAATAGCAATACAGTCTCAAATGTATGGCTACATTTATGTGTTACTGTTCCAACACAAACCTAAAGAACTGAAAAAGTCATAAAACAATAATTACAACGCCAAACTCAGAAAACACTTAAGGATCAGTAAAAGAATACTGACTGATAACAATAATGGAAATTTGCTCTTTCTCTCTCTGGTCAAACTTTTCAGGTTAGACAAGCTGATGAGTTGCTATGACGTCCTACTATGAGACACACAAAGAGGAAGTAAAGAGTTACCCAGGTTCTCCTGTGAAGATCAAACCTCAACAAACTTGGGTCCTTAGAAAATGAGCAACAAAGTAAAGGTGGTTAGACAGGTTGTCCTTTTAGCAGGGATTGTTTCACCTGCAGGACCACAGAGTCTGAACCCTAGAAACCAGGAGCAGTGTTGTCACAGTCAGAGGAAACTTCTATAGCAAGTTAATCTACAGTACAGACTGTGATCTTCTTCTCCCACGGAGATCACAAGGGTGATACTCAGGCTGGGAAAAATCTAGTTTGTGTATATTTGATTGAAGAAACCAAATATTTGTGTTGCTTTGGGAAAAAAGAAAAACATAATAAAAGTTGTATTTCATGGGATTCAAAATTTTATACATCAAAATCAAAAACTAAATGAACCAAAGGGCTTTGTAAATTTTTTTTTATTTTTTAAAGTCTATTAAAAATATTTTTATGACAGACTTTTTAACAGTTTATGTTTCGCATGGCCACAAGAGAACCACTAAATAAAGTTACCCAACAGGGTTAGTGCTGGAGCGTTAATAGTTTATTCACCAGTTTCTGATAACAAAATAATCTTTTGTATCTTTTACTGGTTGGACTCTCCAGATTAAAAGAGTGTAACACAGTGTCTCACTTTTGCTTGATGGCCGTCAGGAGGATCACATGATGATTCACCCAGAGCAGTGAGCGCCAACCGCAGGAGGAAAACCTTCAATACTGAAAAATATTAAGAGATGACCAAAGTTTTAATGTTGTATCATATTTCTTTTATTTAATGTAACTATTAGTGAATGTTTATGAGTCTGATATCTAAACGCACTTCTGGAAGAAATTTTTTTTGCGAATATTGTGGGTAGAATGTTTTTATTTACTTTGGTTTTAATTTCTTATTTTGGTAACACTTTATTTGAAGGGGTGTGCATAAGACTGACATGACACTGTCATAAACATGACATAACACCTGTTATGAACATGAACGAGTCCTTATGAATGTTTATGACTGTTGTCATGAAGTGTCATTTGGTAAATAATGAAACTTTTAATGCAAAGTTGCCTTAAAAGTTGCATTAAAAGTTCATTAAAAGTTCCAACTTTGCATGATTTTGTAAATAATGACAATTTAATGTAACATTGGCACTTTTAATGGACTTTCACTGAGAGCAACGTTCTTCTTCATGAAACGAGTGGTGTCAGATTTTAGCAGTTGCAGGATTTCACTTTTGTCTTTGGCAGAAGGCCACGAGTCATTGCTTGTTTTGGTTACCTTTACCCAGACAGTTATATTCTCCAGTCTGCTTGGTGGTCATTCAAACAGAAATAGAGTTCACTTCAGCCAAACCAAGGCCAAGGTTTTTAGGTGGGATAGAGTTGCTGTTTAGGTCCACATCGGAGTTTGCTTGTACCAAATGAACCAGACTTTCTAGATGAAGGAACTAGTGTTTGACTGAAGTGGACCAAACAGGGCTGGTGTGAAGGCGCCCAAATGAAGCAGGTTCAGCTGCTGTACATCCAACAAAAGCAAANTTTTTTTGTTTTCCTTGTTGTCCTCCTTTTGAGGCCCCCTGTTCCCACCTGGATTGGGTTTGGTTTTGTTCCTCCTGCCTAGACTCTTTGGGGAATGTGTGGATGTGGGGGACTTTCATGATCTGTAGGTGGTTGGACTTTAGTTTCTTGTGTATTCTTGTATATCGATCTTCCTTTGATTAGTGTTCCTTTCTATCTACTGTTAATGTTAGCTTCAGGTTTTTTTTATTTTTTTTTACCTTTCATTCAAGGTTTTCTTATGTTTCGGCTTTGTTTATCTTCTTCCCCTCCAGGAACCACGAGTTTCTGTTTTTAAGTGGATTTGGTGCTTTTCTGTAATACAGGATATAGTAGTGTCTCAAGGATCAGATGCAATGTTCTAAGAGTAGAAATCATTTCCTGTCTCTTTTGGGAGAAATATAATGTTAGATTCTATTATCAGTCAGCAAGAAAGATATACAGTGTGCAGTCTATTAGTCTAATCCAACAAAGGGAATATTAATCAGCTTCACTCAAAGATGCTGCAATACAGTGCTCTGAAAAAACTATACAGGTGAAGAAGTAGACTTCTGTAACAAAGTGTTCAAAATAAAGAGGATATTTCAGTTCATAATCATATTTATTGAAACTAAAACATACCACACTAGAGTCATGTCAAAATAATGTTGAGCACAGTGCTGGAGGGCTTTTGGTTTGGGCTTGTTTTGCACCAGGACCAATGAATCAACCCTGACACACTTTCCTTAGGACATCTAAAGAGTGGAGTAACCTTTTAAGCCAGCTTCCTTCGGTCTTCTGGCTGGACCTGGAATGTCGTCCCTCTGCACTGGACACATAAAAATGAAAGGTCTGTGAAGGAGCCTATTTTGTTTTTAACTGCGCAAGTGATTTTTTTTTTCAATGTCTGATTTAACAGTGTTTTATTTTTTAATGCCAAATCTCTTTTTAATATCTTTCTAAACTGTTACCATTTTGGCTCCATACTCATCCTTTGCCTTTGAAGAACTGCAGTCAGAGGTCTGCAAACACTTTTAATTAGTAGCATTTTAAAATAGCCAGGTTAAATTGGATTTTTTTTAGGTCTGATCTAACCTGTGCTTTGGCTTTATGACCAGGGAAAAAGGTCCAAAAAGTAAAAAAAAAACGTAAAAAGTCCAAATGGATCATTTTTTGTCAGCAGAGCAGTGAGTCTCAGTTTTTGGTCATAAAAATTGAAAAATGTCAGATGCTCAAACATCGACTGTAAAAACTTTCCTTCATCTTCAAAGGTTCTAAGTCTTCATCGTGAACAGCAAGTTGAAGGAATGTTCATGCATGGATTGGTTCTTCATAACCGGTTCAACTCCAGGTGGATTAGGCAGAAAATTGGAACACAATGCGTTTTTTTTTTTTAAGTATTGTTGGGCTCTAGTGTCGTTTATTTGAAAGTGCTCACACAGGAAAGTAGGTAATGAGAGAGAGGGAAGACATGCAGCAAAGGTCACCAGGCTTCTTCAAAAGGCTTCTTTATGTTGGTTGTGCTTGACCCCTGTGACACCACAACACCGTGTGTAGTTGTATTTTAGCCTGAATAAATAACAAACCCCATAAATACTAACTAATGCAAAGAGTCTACATGTGACTAATTTATTCTCGGTATATACAGTACTTGCAGTATTGACTAAAGAAGGGTGTTAAAGCTTTAGTCTTAAGGGTATTTTATAAAAGTAAGGTTTTTCACACAGAGGTAGAGCTCACATGCAGGTGTTCTATCTAATCTAATAGTTCTCTCTGAATCAATGACAGAACAAGAATAACTCAGCTGCTGCACACGCTGAAGTCTTTTAGCTAATGGAGTGAAAGACATTCTGCTGATTTGCCTTCATCTGCCCTGGAATGTGAGTGTGTTGGCTTTGATTTATCAGGTGTGTTTTCATGTCCATCAGTTTAATCAACCATGTTAGTTAACTTTTTAGACATTAACATTCCTCAGATCAGCGCAAAAAAAGAAAAAAAAAAGAAAAGAAAAGGAAAATCCTTCATAGAAGCAGATGAACTTGTTGCACATGTTGTGACTTTATGGGCTCATGTGAAGAGCTAATACCTGACTGGAACTAACACGTTCTTTTGAAACACATATGCAATAAATAAGCAGTGTAGGGCTCCATGTTAACTCTGGAGGAGCTGCAGGGGTCCACGGCTCATGTGGGGAAAAAAAAAAACAAACATTTGTTGAGACCACACTAGAGTTGAGCGTGAGGGTGATAATGCATGTAGGATGACTTTGACTTCACAATCAAACAGAGATTTTGTAAAATACCTAAAGTTGGTGTTTGGGATAGTCTTCAAATTAAAAGTACAAAAACAACATCAATATATACTTCCTGTTTGCAGATCTGAAGGTTTGAGGATTTGGAAGTTCCTCTCTCTCTCCTCATATCCTGTCTGCATTCCATTGCTTATTATCTGAGTATAGGAGTGAGGTCTGCAGGGTGGCTGATAGAGAAGGGATTCAGCTTGGTGCTGCTCTGTTGTCTAACCACAAAAAGCACATTACTAAATCTTAATTAGCGAGTTGTGAAAGGGAACGGCTTTTGAAGAAGATAGCTTTGTTTCAGTGGGATGAAGACGTCAGCCATGCAAATAACTACACAATAAAATGACCAGCAGGCTCCACTGGCCAGTGTTTGTGAAGGAGGAAAACTAGGATAAATGGAATATGTTCTGATAACATCTGCTAGACGTCTCTCAAGACCCAGAGGCCGTTAACAGTATCGCAGCACGTGCTCAGCAGCAAGAGAAAACCCTGCTATTATACACTGTTCAGTCTGATAGAAACATTAAACACTGGAGAAGGTTAAAACTGACACAGGAGAGCAAGTTCACCAAAAAACATCCATTCATTGGACATCTTGGTAGGACATCTTGGTAATCTGTGGGTTTTGCAAGTATCACAGTTTGGTTGAGGTGGATGGTGCAAGAAAACAAAATTATATATATATATTTTCTGTATGAAAGCTGCCTTATGTAAATTTCATAAAAAAATATATGTTCTTTACATATTTGTTAAAATTATCATTACGTCATGACAGTATAAGACAGATAATTTATGACAAAATCTAACTTTACTGTCTTCTCCCATTGCTCCCAGTACTAACTGCAGAAATTCACCACTCAGAAACAACCAATGAGAGCCAGGAGGAGGGTCTTAGCGCTGTCAATCACTCTTGTGCTTCTCCCCTCCTTACTTTCTGCTAAACTACAGGTGGTTTACCACAACATAGCTTGCCACAATTGCTAAGGCTAGTTAGCATGGCCTTCGATGACAGTTTAAAATGATTTGCCTGTAACGGTAAGTTGTTTCTCCGTCATTTGTACATTTAGCAGTGTGCATGAGGCTGACTGACCGGACTCCTTCTGGCTCTGATTGGTTGTTTTTCAGTGGAAGTGGTACATCTTTGCAGACTGCACTGGGAGGAGGTTTTCACAGATTATCCTTCTCATACCATCCTGCCACTACATGGTGACAGTTTTAATAAATATGGAGAAAATATATTTTTTATAAAAGTTGCATACTGCAGCTAGAAAAGGTTTAAATGACAATAGCAATACAGTCTCAAATGTATGGCTACATTTATGTGTTACTGTTCCAACACAAACCTAAAGAACTGAAAAAGTCATAAAACAATAATTACAACGTCAAACTCAGAAAACATCTAAGGATCAGTAAAAGAATACTGACTGATAACAATAATGGAAATTTGCTCTTTCTCTCTCTGGTCAAACTTTTCAGGTTAGACAAGCTGATGAGTTGCTATGACGTCCTACTATGAGACACACAAAGAGGAAGTAAAGAGTTACCCAGGTTCTCCTGTGAAGATCAAACCTCAACAAACTTGGGTCCTTAGAAAATGAGCAACAAAGTAAAGGTGGTTAGACAGGTTGTCCTTTTAGCAGGGATTGTTTCACCTGCAGGACCACAGAGTCTGAACCCTAGAAACCAGGAGCAGTGTTGTCACAGTCAGAGGAAACTTCTATAGCAAGTTAATCTACAGTACAGACTGTGATCTTCTTCTCCCACGGAGATCACAAGGGTGATACTCAGGCTGGGAAAAATCTAATTTGTGTATATTTGATTGGAGAAACCAAATATTTGTGTTGCTTTGGGAAAAAAGAAAAACATAATAAAAGTTGTATTTCATGGGATTCAAAATTTTATACATCAAAATCAAAAACTAAATGAACCAAAGGGCTTTGTAAATTTTTTTTTATTTTTTAAAGTCTATTAAAAATATTTTTATGACAGACTTTTTAACAGTTTATGTTTCGCATGGCCACAAGAGAACCACTAAATAAAGTTACCCAACAGGGTTAGTGCTGGGGCGTTAATAATTTATTCACCAGTTTCTGATAACAAAATAATCTTTTGTATCTTTTACTGGTTAGACTGTCTCCAAATTAAAAGAGTGTAACACAGTGTCTCACTTTTGCTTGATGGCCGTCAGGAGGATCACATGATGATTCACCCAGAGCAGTGAGCGCCAACCGCAGGAGGAAAACCTTCAATACTGAAAGATATTAAGAGATGACCAAAGTTTTAATGTTGTATCATATTTCTTTTATTTAATGTAACTATTAGTGAATGTTTATGAGTCTGATATCTAAACGCACTTCTGGAAGAAATTTTTTGCGAATATTGTGGGTAGAATGTTTTTATTTACTTTGGTTTTAATTTCTTATTTTGGTAACACTTTATTTGAAGGGGTGTGCATAAGACTGACATGACACTGTCATAAACATGACATAACACCTGTTATGAACATGAACGAGTCCTTATGAATGTTTATGACTGTTGTCATGAAGTGTCATTTGGTAAATAATGAAACTTTTAATGCAAAGTTGCCTTAAAAGTTGCATTAAAAGTCCATTAAAAGTTCCAACTTTGCATGATTTTGTAAATAATGACAATTTAATGTAACATTGGCACTTTTAATGGACTTTCACTGAGAGCAACGTTCTTCTTCATGAAACGAGTGGTGTCAGATTTTAGCAGTTGCAGGATTTCACTTTTGTCTTTGGCAGAAGGCCACGAGTCATTGCTTGTTTTGGTTACCTTTACCCAGACAGTTATATTCTCCAGTCTGCTTGGTGGTCATTCAAACAGAAATAGAGTTCACTTCAGCCAAACCAAGGCCAACGTTTTTAGGTGGGATAGAGTTGCTGTTTAGGTCCACATCGGAGTTTGCTTGTACCAAATGAACCAGACTTTCTAGATGAAGGAACTAGTGTTTGACTGAAGTGGACCAAACAGGGCTGGTGTGAAGGCGCCCAAATGAAGCAGGTTCAGCTGCTGTACATCCAACAAAAGCAAATAAAAGGCAAAACTGATTTCACAGTATGTTCAGTTACTGTCAGAACCATTAGACAATTTGCTTGTGAGGAGTTAACGGTCTGAAGGTCTACAATTTTTTATTAACTCCTTCTTAATCATGAGTCAGGCTAGAAAGGCAAAAAAAAAAGTCTTACAGCAAGAGTTTAAATGACATCTGCTTAGTTGTATCAAATGGGAACATTAGTAAAGTAAAGTTTTCAGATTTTTTGTGCAATTTCTGTCCTCCAAGGTCCTGACATACACAAAGAACCAAAGGTTCATGAGTCAGAGCAAAGATAAACGGAAGCAATGTCATTTTGTATTTACTGTGTGAAAATGACTCGTCAAGCTGCATTTGAAAATAAAAGCTAAATAGATATCCAGTGCTGCAGTATAAAGGAAAGAGAAGGGAAGGTCATGGCTGCCTCAGTGGAATAAAGGGCTGGAAGATTACAACTCTTGTGTGCATGCATGTGCGCTTGTGCGTACACAGGCATGTGTGTGTATTCATCAGAGTGGACATTAACAACCAGGGTCACAGAGATACTTGGTATTCATATTCCTGGCTGATTTACTGCTTCTGGTTTTTCTTATTTTTGCTAATTCATCTTTGTAAAATAACTCAACATCTGACAGATTGGGCAGAGCGCATCTGTGAACATCAGTTTTCAATTCTTGGCAAAGACTTATTAGAACTTAGATTTGGACTTTGACTAGGCCATTCTGACACTTGAATAGGCTTTTGATCTAAACGCAGTCGTAATTATCTTTCTAGCTCTCCTCTTCTCTTTGTCCTGACCGGCTTTCTTTGGCCCTGATGCAGAGCCTCATCCCCACTGCATGATACTTCCACCACTGTGTTTCACCACTGGAGTGGCATGTTCTTTGAAGTGTTGAGAGTTGAATTTTGAAAAGTTACATTTCACAATTGCATGGTTTAATTGCAAGCCACACATTTCAGATTTTTGTTTGTGAAAACATTTTAAAACCTCATTCATATGCCATTTTGTCCTGGTTTGCCACATAAGAAACCCAATAAAACACACTGAAGTTGGTGGTTGGGGGTATGTGTGTCCCAGTAATCATTCTGATGATTCATATTTTTGGAAGCGTTATGACTTTGTGATCTAGTCGATTTTATTTATGTTACGCTTGTGTGTTTTTTTTTATTCCCCTTTAAATATTGTTTTGGGCCCTCCAGTTCCAGTGTAAAGTGTTCGTTCTTTACCTCATTTAACTAATACAGCAGGATATTGAGCAAGACATGGAATGCATTTTATTTATCCTTATTATTCATCCAAATCGGCCAACCTAATTAGGAGGACCAGGCGGAGGGGTTAGACAGTTCATCCCGTCTCAGAGTGTTTGTCTGTTTTTTTTTACGAATAACTTTCACATTGACCCACAGCCCAGCTTTGGCAGAGAGCCTCCATTCGCTATTATGTTCCTTCCTCGTGTATCATATGAGTACATGGAAATGGGGGAGGTGCACAGTCCACTCATTGTGGCAGTTATTAAATTAATTTCACCGCGAGTTCCCCTATATAGTCACAGCGATGAATGTGGTTTATTCAGTTAAAGGAATGTTTGTGCAGATCAAACTGGCTGAATGGGAAGCATCTGATGGGAAACAGGTTGGAGTTGGAGGCTAAACTGCTCAGTCTGTGGGGGAGATGCTGCAGGTTTAACTGTTTATTTTTGGACTGCATTAAAGCCACACGTCCACTTAATCTGCATGTGTATGCTGGTGATGGTTAATGCGTTAAATTTTTCCAATAACATGGAGGTGACTGAGGCAGTTGGATCTTTAGCCTGGCGGTCTAAAAGTGGGCGGATTCCGGCTTCATCCTGCCAGAGGTCGGTTTGCCTCTGGGCACGGCAGATTGCCCCAAGTTTCCAAGTTGAGGTTATGGTGTGAAGCAGCGTTCTTCAAGTGGGGGCCATAAAAGTTCAAAGTTGAAGGGAAAATGAGAAGAAAATGAAAAAAACAAAAAAACAAAAACAAAACAGAATCCATTAAATTTTTACATAAAATCTTTTTATTTATTTATTTATAATGGAATCTGATCTGTGTTCTGAAATGTTTAGTTAAAATAACTTATTGGAATGTTATTTGGCGGTGCTCTTCAAATTGCACTAATACAATTAACTATGACAGGATAAAACATAAAAAAACACAAAATATATGAAGAGCCTTTAGGGCTAATTATGTTGTTCTTACTCTCATAATTTAGATGAACACTAAAAGACACAATAAAAACCTCATAATACTAAAGACCACAATTCACTTTTCAGTTGGTGCTTAATTATATTTTTAGAATATATTCCTTTCATGTAACATAAAATGTCCAGATCAGAGCCATGCTATCCCCCAGACATCGGCTCAGTGCGGCTTTGCAGCTCCTTCGTTTGGTTTCATGGCTCTCTGGTGTGCTGTCAGGTCCCACTGGACTCATTAACATCCTGGTATTTTCAGGCAACAGCAGCTAGGAAGACTTTGATAACTCTTTGTTCATCACCTGCCAACCACCGAAGCACAAATAGCCTCCATAACTAATTAGCATTAGGCTAATTAATGTCTTTGAGATGCATACATGGGTATAAAACATTACAAGGTACAAAAAAAGAAATTTTACACATCATACCTCCATAATATTCCTCATGTACTTTGTATAAAATTAATTATATATATAAAGTTTCCTTTTAAGTGTAACACACTGCAAGATAAACATAAGGGGCAGCATTATATTGTGTGTTGTGTTTTCTCATCATTTCTTGTATTTAATATGTGAAACGTCAGCACGACTACGAGCCACCTGCCAGCTGAGGTTTGAACATGGCTGTGGTTTATCTCCTACTACTTCTCCAAAACTCCACCGTCCTTCTAACTTGGTGTAATCTACAATCACTTTGCCGATGGAATCTTAGATGAAAAACTAACAAGAGGTTTGATGGCCTGTTAATAGGTAACCAAGTTATCCATGGTGGTGAAATTTTTATTTTTTCACATTCTAGCTCCAATTAGGATTATTCTGGTCCTGCAGCTAAACGCTGACAGGAAGTGACTTTTCTTTAAAGATCTGAACACAAAGAAGTAGCCTGGTAAAAACAAGTTGTTCCTTACTTTGCTTCGTGCAAAGGGTCTGGAGTTTCAACTATTGAGAAATGATTGCTTGCTGCTAACGTTTGGCTCTGCAAGCTGAAGTAAGCTGCGCGATATGAAGCTTATCGTGCCACATCTTTGCTAGCAATAAAGTATTTTGGAGGCGTGGCCAACATGGTCTAAATGGCTTTGTTCTCTTCCTCCACTGTTGTCGCCAAACTACAACCACAGGCAAACTATATTTCTAAAACAGCGCAGAAAAAAATCTATGCATCTTTTGGAACTCCTTCTGTTCACTGATTGGTCAGGATGAAAGCAAAGGGAAAATCTTTAGACAGAGGACTGAAGGGAGATGACAATAGAGTGGAATTGAGGGGAGGGCAATTGCCAGGCTATGATACAAGACTTGAAGAAAAAAGATTGCCATACAGTAAAACTTTATTTCTCTCTTGACAGGAATCATGTCTGCAACAGGAAATGGCTTTGTCATTTATATGACCATCAAACGCAAGACCAAGCTGAAGCCTCCTGAACTCATGATCGTTAACCTTGCCATTTTTGATTTTGGCATATCAGGTAATGAGAAACATCTGATACATGTGTCTGGTTCATGCTAACACTTACAGCTGATGAATGGATGGTTTTTGAAAGATTATTGCATGTTTTGACATTCACTAAATCTTATACAGGTGATATAAAATGTATACACAGCTTTTTTAAACTGCCTTATCAAAGCCAGGGCTTCTATCTTTTGGTATGACCTTCAACTGACCTTCATGCTGTTAAGCCCTCAATTTTTTTAAAGGAGAGTGGGCCAAATTTTCCCAACTGCAATGTAAAAGTGTTGGTCACTGAAAACAACTGATGGCAGCCATTGGCTCCCAGGGTGGCAGAACCTGTTATTAGGTTTAGGCGGTAATTGCCTTTTGAAATGGGCCCAAGTTGGCTTAGCAAAAAAGAAGAAACCTGTAAGGGAGGAAGATATTTTTACCAATTCCAGAAAGCATGCTTATGTTGCCAAAACATCCAATGACACACAATGCATCTCTCGGCTTTCATACTGTGCAGCTGATGAGCTGAGTGGAGGCAGCTATGCACAATCATTTGCTGCACACATTAAACAGAGTGGAACCATAGGAGCTCTGGAAAGATGACATTTTCAGTCACAGGTAGAAAAGCCAAGCTTACGGCATAAAGCAAGAAGGAAAATCAGTCTGGACACCCAACAATAGCCTGTGGGCTTAACATGAATCTTAGCAAAACTGAAATATTCAAGTAAAAAATGAACTTACAATAAAAAGTTTAATTTCCTTTGTGGTAAGGAACATAAAGGATAGATACAAATTTACACTCACTTAAAATGACATCAAACAAGCATGACTAAGACCAAAGAGCTTTCTGGAATCTTCAGAACGAAGATTGTTGCAGATTATGAGTCTGTTAGGGGATATTGAGATAGATCAAAGTAATTTGAAAATCAGCTTTTCCATAACCATAACCATACAGAAAGCAGTCTACAAATAAAGCAACCATCAAGGTGCTGAGGTCTAGCCAACCAAGCATTTTCACCTTGAGAGGAGGCTGCAAGATGCTGAAAGAAGTCTCCAAAAACACTAAAATCTTATCTGCTGACCTTCAGAAGGCTGTAGCTCATGGGTGGGCAATCCAAGTCTTCGAAGACCAGTGTCATGGAACTCTTCGATGTCTCCCTGGTCCAACACACTTCAATTAAATACCCAAGTCACCTCCTAAGTGCAATCAAGTTCTCCAGAGTCCTGCTAATGACATCATTATTTGACTCAGGTGTGATGAAGAAGAGACACACCTAAAAGTTACAGGACACTGGCCTTTGAGACCTGGAGTTGCCCGCCCGTGTTCTAGGTACTGTTGATGTTGAAGAACCTGCCTGGATAATCTGGAAGACGCAGTAAAGAGGAACCATGGCACTACGAAGGCCCCAACATACTTGGGTGTACTCCACTACACAGAGGACCACGCGTAATTGAGACAGACTCACTGTGGACTCAAAGCAGACGTCCACTGGACACATTCATGCAAATGTAAATGTTTACCAACACTTACACATACTTGGTATCCCACAGTAAACTGCCCAGCAGGAAGCGGCGTTCACATCAAACTAACCCCAACCATCTGCACAGAGAGTGCGTGGAGTCTGGGTGGCTCACAAAATATGGAGAACACAGGAGTCTTCAGTCTCATTGGTTCATTTGTTATATTCTTTGGTCAAATGAGTCCACAATTGAATTATTTGACCTCAAGAACAGAGAAGATGTTGGCATAAACCAAATACAGCATTCCAGGGAAAGAACCTCAAACCATCTGTGAAGCAAATGACTTTGAGTGCTGCTGCAGTTCATCATAGAATCCACCACAAATTTTACCATGAATGCCTGAAACCCACAAATACTTGTGACCTCCACTTATTATTACCGTATAACCATATAATAAAGCAGGATGGGAAATACCAAGAAATTTATCAAAGACAGTCAGAGAATGAAGAAAGGTAAAGTTCAGATTTTTATCTTCATGAGATGCAGTGGGGTGACTTGATCATTCTCTTATTGATGAATTAATAACTATAAGACATCAATGTAAGAACATTTCCTTTGAAAGAACATAATGTTTAATGGGCTATGATAATTTTGTATGACTGTTTCTTACATCTCTAATTAAGGTCAACCTCTTTGTTGTAGATAAAGGGATTAAACACTTTGTTACTTTACAAAGTCCTGCTGACTTCATGCGTTTCAAATCCTCCCATGAGCCAGAGAGTCTGTGGAGAGCCCTGGCCCGGCCCACCTGCTCTGTGAAGTTCACAACATCATCCAGTACTGGTTCACTTCCTGTCACAAGCCCCGCTGAAAAGTCCTGGATCTGAAGGAAGTTCTGATCCAGCTTCCACTGACAGATGTTTAGGGAGCAGAGAGTAGGGTGCACTGGGATACCACTATGCCTTTGATTTTCTGCTGATTCCTCCATCAGATGACCAGCTGTCATGTTGTTTACTTTAATTAAAACTTGTGCAAAGTAAGAGAACACAATGAGCCGTCTCTGTTCGCTTATCAGAAACGGTATTGACTGACTTATAGTCAGGTGTGACTTGCATATATTATTTTCCTCTTCATGATGCACGTTTTGACAGACACATTAAATTTTAATTCATACCAACGGACATCAGACAAGGAGTCTGCACCATCTGCAGCAGCGAGGAAAGATAAACCCAGACCAGAAGTGAGACGGCCAGAGCAGGAGGAACGAGTCCACAGCTTGAAGAACATGAGGCTGGGAAATGCAACTTATATACACATATATATATTTTCCTCTTCATGACAAATATTTTGATTGATGGGATTCAGAGTTAGGAAAACATAATAATACTATAACATCCACATCATCGTGGTATGAGAAACCTCCCCATACTCTCATGTGTCCATGATGTCTCAGCCACCATGCTTCAGTGGTCTGTGGCTTGTGGTGTTTGGGGTTCATGTCACAAACCACTTCTGACCTCAGGACCCATTTAGAAGATGGCTATGCATTGAGTCAGGAGTATCAATGGTTGGGAAAGTAACAAAATCACACGGTTAAATAGGGACGCAATGTTTTGCTATTAACTGTCATCACTATGACTACTAGATAATATAAGGAACATGGCTATCAGATTTAACCAGTCAGTGAACATTTTTAATTTAGAAAAAGAATTGTGTGGAAGTGGTATGTAGGCTAGCTGTGCTAGCTTGACTTTGGCAACCTTACCATGAGCATGTGCTGCAGAATTTGGTTTTTTGGTTCAGTTAACACAAAAATAAGACGACCCACATTCCAACTGTTTGAGAGCTCATCAGCAGAGCAGTTTACATTAACTAACTAAACTGCTGTGTCGAAGCAATCATTAATTAATAATTGCAAAATAAACATCAAGCCTGAAAACGTAACACTGTAACAGACCGAATGTTTTCCCTCCCATGTGCTCAATGATTTGTCCCCACACAGGTTTTATATTGCTTTATTATAACTGCTCAGTCATCAAAAAGTTGACTTTCTTTTTCACCCATTATGTGTGTTGCTTAATACGGAATGCAACTTAAAATTACAGAAGGACCTCAATACTAGCAGATGGGGAAACATTCATAATTGCAGATACAGATTGCTCTATTTGAACGGCTTACAAAGGCCTGAAGAAAGAAAACACCATATCCTGTGAGCCTGACCAAATTATATGCAATTTGTGTATATTAAGCTAAAATGATTAAAAAATAACATAGAAAAACACAGAAATGTTTCATGTTTCTTTTTCAGTATGCGACAAAGATGCTTCTTGCTCAAACCTGCTTCATGCATCATCGCTGTCTGTGTCGCATCAATTATAATTGAGCTTGAGTTGAATTGCTTGTTCTCAGTCATTTCTTTATGCTGATGAATGAAACGTTTCATTCCCTAAGGCTAAACTTAAACATTTGTGAAATGGTGCAGCAGTGGACTGTGGATGTACTGAGTGAGAACAGCTGGTCTAATCTGTTGCTGTTTAAGAGACAAAAAGAGAGATGAATGGAGTCTGCAGCAGAAAGAAAGTCAAATATAAACAGGATGTGCAAAATGACTTCACTCATCATGTCTGTGGCTGGGAAATAGATTGATGTCACTAGGCAGTTCAGCAACTGACGGCAGCCACCGGGGGCAGAAAATGTTTCTGTTTGTCTTTTTCATCTCAGTTTTGTAAAGGCAGTTCAGCTGGAGGGAACTGCTGTCCTTTTTGCCCCAGACATGTTCACTGCAGCACTAAAATAAACTGATTACAATCTATTCAGTGACCACACAAGAGAGGTTTCCACCGACTCAGGAATTCCTTAACTGATAGAATTACACACAAATGTCAGAAGGGAGAAATAATACGACAGGGTGATATTTTATGCAACAGAACATACAACTGATAGATAAATCAAAATCAGTTCTCACAGTCTGTCTTACAAATATTTTTGAAATTCTTGTGTTGTCAGGTAAAAAAGGCGTTTTGAACTCTGCAGCTTAGAGCTGACACTCTGACAGGTGTGTTTGCTCTCATTTTGTGAGTTTTGTGAAACACAAAAATTTTGATATGGCTGACAAACCGCTTGATCCTAGCACCAAAACATTTTACCAAAAAACTTTTTAATTGCAATGTTTCAATTCAGCAAATTGGTTCTCAATTCCAGCCTGTGTAATTTTATGGTTGGTAGAAATGCATCTAATGAGAGTTAGGTATTAAAAAATAACTTGAAATGTTAGCTTTAGAAGTTAGATTAAATTTGGAAAGAATATCACACAATTCAACCAGAAACTAGGTTCCAAAACTTGACTTTGTTACAAAACGAGTTCTGAAAAGCTACAACATCTTCTGAAGTATTGGAAGAAACTATTTAAAACATCTGCAGTCACAATTTATTTTTTTATTGATTTATTTAGACAAGTGTTGACAAGAGTTTAAACATCGGGAGCTAAAGTTTACTGTGCACAGCTGATTAAACCACCAGGCTGTAAACAGCAGAAAAGGGCAAAGGTCAAATTATTGTCCACATGGAGGAGCTTCAGTATTGCAAATTTGAAAAAAGCTGAAGCTAACGCAGTAGTTTAAGGTTCGAAACCTAGAAATGGCTTGAGAATATTTCTCAGTAAAACACTCTTATCTGCATGCTATATGTAGAATCTGGAATTGAAGCTCTAGAGCAGGGCATACTGACCTGTGTGTGCCCCTCTTGATCCAGACAGAGTTAAGTCAACAAAGAACGTGTGTGTCCTGGAAGTGAACAAAGCGGGTAATCGCTCCATGTGTTTCCCCTGCAGCCCGCTCTGCAGCGGCCCGGCTCACAATAAAGGTTTTGAGTCCAGGCTGATGTCCTCGCATGCCCTGTGACATGAAGGATCACATCGCCGCGTTTGGGACGAACGCAGAGTTTTTATTCCCAAATGAGTCTTTCCACTGGTGGAGTCGTAGCTCAACGGTCGGAACGTTTTGGTCAGCTGGTGACCTTCGTCAGTCAGGACCAACTGGGTCACCCGGCTGCGGCTCTCAGGGGGGCTTGGTCCGAAGCCACTCTGATTTTCTATTTTCTACACAGCAGAGGGAGAAAATGTATCCCTGCTTCTTTATTGGATACCACAATGCACAATGTATTATGTGTATTATGGTATCTGTAGTGCAGATTTCTGGTGCAACAGCATCATCACTCTAATTTAACCCTGTGGTGCTCGCATAGTAAATTTGGGAGGAGATACATTTTATGTTATGACATATGTCTTTTTTTTCTTTTTTTTTTGAAGAACGGACGTAGCACATTGTGCCACAGATCAAAGGTTCTGGGGAAACTTTCATTTCCTCTGAGCCTTAGCTCTATTAAGACAGTCAGGTGCATACTGATACAATGTTGTGAAGCAAGGGAATGATGTCATTGGACAAAAGAAGAGCGATAACTCTCCTATATTCAGAATATGCTCATTGACTGAAGGAATGGAGATTTCTTAACCCAGGCCATGAATAATTGTTGAGTAAAAGCTACAATTTACATCAGGCAAGAAACAATCAGGTGTGAAATGATGTCTCCTCCTGAGGATGCTTTTTTTTTCTAATTAACTTTGTCTTTTCACTTCTGAAGCACGACTCATTTTTTTTTATGAAGTTAATTCAAAAATATAGCCTGTCTGTCCACCGTAACCATGAGCAACACATTTAGTACTGTTGTTAAAGGTTCAGCTGAACTAACAGGGAACATATGAAGGACTTGGTCTCTGTGTTGTATTTTTCTGAATCATCCATTCATTCATTCACTGAGTTGATCTCCAGCAGTCAGTCAGAGATAAGGTAGTTTCAAGTTCATGTTTTTGATACTGGGAAGAAACTAGATCACCAAAAGAAAACACACATATGTATGAGAATCACTTGAAAAGGCTCCACAGAGATATTTTGCCAAATTAATAGTTTTGCCATCCATATGAAAAAAACCTTTGTATAGCATGTTTATTTTTACGACTTATCATGTGAACAAACTTATTCACATGCAATTTGAATTGCGTTTCTTATGAAAACACTGCAATTACAAAATTCAGTTTTTTTAAACATTAGGGAAATATCGACCAAGTTTTGCACAAATCAGTAATGGAAGCACAGCTAGTTTGTGCCTTTGGGACAGAGATTTTTGAGACATCAAGGTAAAAACCATCACTATGTCCTAAAAGTGCAGCGCAAGACTGAAAACCTGTGACAAAAATCAAGTTCCTCTCCCTCCTACTGCCATCCACAGAAACACACCACTCGATCAAGAAACAAGTGTTTCTTGATTATGTTTTCAAGCATCAAAACACTTTTGTTTTGATGCTTTTTTATTGTCACTAAAGTGCAAACAGAAAACTGATGAAATGAACTCTTCAGAGGAACATGCTTTGTTTGCAGGAGCATTTTTATTTTTATTTTGGAGTGGATATAAAAAACTAAAATGTAAATATAGAACGCCGCGGGCCGCCGTGGCTGCGATGTAGCTTACCATCATCAGTATGTTAATGTGTGTATAAATGACTGAATGTAGTGAGAAGCACTTTTGGTCCTCAGGACTTGATAAAGTGCTACACAAGTACAGGCTATTAACCATTTTAACATAGAACTGGTAACACATGTAATTATGGAAGAAAATAGTCTGTATTATTCTCTCTTGGTTTGTATAATGAGTTTGGGAGCCTCAGAATAATGTGGACAGTGTTGAGAAACACAGTTATACAGTTAATGGGTCGGTTTTCAATTCTTTTTAAACATTAGCTGTCAGACATCATCAGTATCTATCAGTCAGCTCAAGGTTATGCAAAAAACAAACATTTTACTTAAAAAATAACCCATGTTGCTTAATCAGAATTATGTAAGCTCAATAAATTAAAATGAAAAATATGTTGGTTCCTTATTCATACCCTATATAGTCCTCATAAATCCTCTTCAGTTTACTTTGTCTGTCAGACAGGCCTTTGAGTAGGCCGACTGAAGACACAGAGGTCGTCCTGGTCATCATAAAGATAATGCAGAATGCATAAACTACATAAACATTTAACATTGTTGTTTTATTGCATGTTAACTCAAAATAAAGCACTGTCTAAAGCAAATATAAGTAAATAATTGCACATTCTGTAGGCTTATGCCGTCTATGGATGTAGAGGATTATCCGGATGACGTGCAGGCTGGATCACTACCATTATAAATATTCTCCATTATTGGAATTAAGCTTTGCCCTCTGGATACTTAAAGTGTTACGTGGAAACGTTAGCTGCCATGGAAAAGAAAATGAGAAACAGTTCTGACTGAACATTCTGGTGGCTGTGCGCTCTCTAGAGTGATACTGATTGTGCAACGAGTTTTTATCAACAAGTAACAATTTTGTTAAGAGCAACTTTAACTGTAGTTTCCAATAGTTACTTGTTTACTCCATTCTGTGACAACAGTTTTTTTGTAGCTGTTGTCAGCTAGCAGCTAGTTTGGTGTTTTTTAAAGGAAGTGTTGATTTCTTCCCTTAAAAAAGAATACTTGGACATGTATGTAAATTGTAGTTCAAGTCAGTAAATTATTCCAAGTGGTGAAAAGTTTTCTAGCCAAGCCCAGTCGATTGCATTGAATCTCTCCTGCTGAATAAGCGTGTGGCGACGGTGGATTTACTGAAGTCGTTGCATTTGCAGCCATGACTCACATGTCATTGGTAGAAGGGTAAGCCTCCATTTTAACAGGAAAACACGGCAAATGTAATAAAAAAAAGTTAATGTCAGCAACAACTACAGATAATACATGAATGTAGAATAGGAGGAGAAAGTAGGAAACTGGATAATGATAATCAGTTTGTCCTCCAGTAGCCTAAACCTATAGCAGCTTAATAAGTACATAAGTCACTCTACAAACTTTACTAAAAGTAAATCTTTTAAGCCTACTCTTAAAAGTATACAGGATGTCTGCTGGAGCTAATAACGAAAGGATCTGCCTCCAATTCTACTGTTAGAAACTCTACTGGTAAACCTGCAGCCTGAGAGGAAAGTACTTAGTTGGGGAATTTATGGAAGAATAAGATCTCTACTATATGATGGGGCTTGAGAATTAATGTCTTTGTATGTAAGGAAATGTAAATGGTGTTCTGGATTTAACAGGGAGCCAAACAGGAGAAGCTAAAACTGGAGAAATATGCTCTCTCCTTCCACAATGGGGGAACACAGAAATTCTCAGTAACAAATGTAGTTTACAGTGTAAATGAATATTATACATAAGCCAACAGGCTCAAGTGAAAATACAAGTTTGAGTACAAAACAATAAGCCTTTATTACTGTTGAGCAAGAATCGATTATTAATTTCCACCCGTTTTCAATGCAGTAGTTGCATAAACTCTTTTCTGTTTCCATTCTCAGAGCAGCCCTGAGCTTCAACCTCTGCGAGAAATGATTATGTATTTATACAAAGTGAAGACCGTCACTACATCACCTGCCTTAGCTAGATTAGTACCTGCTCATGACCTTTCAGCAGATTAACACTCAAAAAAATGAGCAATCCCTTTAAGAGCTGTTCAGACAAAGCAGTGACAACAGGCTGCATGAGCCAGCAGGTAAACCAATCCCTGACGGCTTGTAGAACCAGAGGTTTGGCTGTAATCTAGTGTTTGTACAGTAAACGCTGTTTAGCCTCTGAACATGTGAGCGGTCATGTGCATGTGTGTGTCTGAGTTTGTGTTGTTACCAAAAGAGGACCTTTCAAAGCATAATTAATGACCTTGTTTGGTCTATTAGCCTTATGGGGGCCAGAGCACCACATCATTTCTAAAGTTCTTGTAAGGGGCAGCGTCAACGTCGGGGTAGTGTTAGGGGGCACACAAAGCCCGCAATGTCCTCCTAATATTTTATGGTGCAGTCTTGTATTTGTTTGTCTAAATGCCGACCGCCTCAGTTTCAGTAATTCCAAGAAAACATTTGGCTCATCATGTCTGCAGTTTTGCCCTGGAGACAATTGGATGTTTTTTCGCTTTATTTTGCTTGAAGTTCGGCAGACCACATGGCTGCTGCTCAGACCCACTCTCCAGGAACTTTTAGGATGGGGAATCAACTCGGGCTTTGTGCTGATTTTATTAACCCTGGTTCCATGGAAGAAGGCCTCCTCACTGTAAATGGAGTGAGAAAAAAACACCAGTAATACCAGTAAACTTCCCAACAATAAAGTCGTCATTAGTGTCACTTTCCTGTGATGTCCAGGACTACAGATCGCCATAGATACAGATAAAAAATTTTATTTTTATTTTTTACAGTTTTAGATAATTTGCTCACAGCATGAACATCTGGTCACGTGCAACTAATCAACCTCACAATGCAAGTGACCAATATGCCAAGTCATATTAGTCACTTGGTTTCCCAATCATCTATTTTTACATCGTTCTTTCTTTGAGCTTGGGGGCAACTCTCTGTTTTTGTGTGTGCGTGTGTGTGTGTGTGTGTGTGTGTCTCTTCCTTTCTTTTTTTACAACATACCTTTTCTGCTGTGCTTCTAGCTGCTTCCTAGAAGAACTAGTTGCCACAGGAGTCGTCACATGCATTTCCACTTTTCAGTTCTGTGAATCGAAGTTCTGTGAAACAAGTAAATGGCTTTCTGTTAGTGTACTAAAAGGCATGGAGAAGAAATGTTGTGCCTTTGACTTAGTCAAAAGCAACAATGGTTCTGAAAAACAACAACTGGGCCATAGAGTTAGCTATTTCTTCATGGGTCCTGTTTCACTTACTGTAGGATGTTTTTTGGTTACTCCTTTTGTTTTTACTTTCTGTTTAAGAGTAATAAACTTCACTGAATCAGATTATTTTAACTCAACACTGAAGTGCTTGTTTAAGTATGGAACGTGTCCATAAATTTAGTAAATGCAGTTCTAATGTTGCAGTGAGAACTTTTGGGCCCAATCAGGAAATCCTCACAAGAGGAGTTAGACTTGTACAAAAGCCAAGGACTGATTGATGAGAGATTCAGTTTTCTGCAGAAGGTTTGGACAAGAAAATGAAATAGTGGAAGACTATGCCTACACTGAGATAGAAGTCAACTCAAATCGTCTTTTTTCTGTTTGTTTTCTCATATTTGACCTATATGCGACGTTTACGGCAGTCAGTCTGAACGGCCCCATTCCAATCTTCTCACCTCCCAAAAATCCGACTTGAGCCACTTTTGTATACGGTACCAAATCAGATACATATTTGATAGTTTTCAAAGCATCTGCAGTCTGATGTTTATGTCACGGATGTGAGACATGGGTCGTAATTCTGCACCAGAAGAAGGCAGACACAGAAAATCCAGACTTAGAAGATGTTTGAAAATTATAATTTTGAACTTATGAAAGAAGTCTGTCAGTGAAGCACATCACAGTCCCACCACATCCTAACAGACTTCTCTACAGGAGTTGCAGTCACCGCTCCACCAAAGGCCATCGCTTTAAGTTTAGCTTCCTTCATGTTATGATTTGTGATGATAAAGTCGGCTCTCATTACTGAATAACTTTAAAACTGATCCATTGACGGCTCTTTCCATTATTACTGTCAGAAAAATTTGTATACCAGTTACACATANATTACTGTCAGAAAAATTTGTATACCAGTTACACATAAGTCTGACTGCAGCGCGTTATATTAGTTGTATGAACCGACCACACACAGAAAAAAATTGATTTCAGCAAAAGGTTGGAACTGAACACGATGACTTGCTGTGTGAATGAAAGACCAAAAACAACTCCTGCCACACACACCCTGTTGGAAGGAAGACTCACACTGGACTAACCCTAACCCTAACCCACTGGACCTAAGGAAGGCTTGGTGGTACTAATATCATGACTTTTGTTTTTAAGGATTTGCAGCAGGAGGGCAAATCCAGGATGGTTAGAAAAAAAATTAGGAAACATTTCTGATAAGAACCTGAAGCTGAAATCATGTTGAATTTTTTTTAGACATCTGAGAGAAACTCTGCTGGATTCAGACAGGAATGATATTGAAATCTCATTTTCATTATGTATCCCCCTGTTCCATTCTACATTAACATCCATAATTTATGAACTTTTTTTTGGTTTGATTGCGTAGTATGTTTTTACTGCTGGTGTGAATTTCACTTCAAGAGCCTCATGAGAACTTCTTCTCTGTCTGATCTGTCTTGCCAGTGTCTGTGCTTCTGTTCTGGTCATAATACTATCTGATGCTGGACAGATAACCAGCTCTGATTTGAATAGGCTGCTCAGCTCTTCATGCCTCCACTGATTCCTTTCCTGATGAAATTCTCTGTGGGATAACGACTTGCAGCCAACAGAACGGGCCATGTATGCAAATTGGCTGAGAATCTCAGATTTGTAATGTCATGAAATAACATCCTGTAGGTACATTACATCCAGCAGCTTAGTGTTGTTGTTCCCTATGAAGAGTGGTACATTGTTGTTTACAAAATTTACTGCAACAAAGAAATGTTTGGAATGTTTATGAAATTCCCAGTGTTTCTTTTTACCTAAAGAAAATCTTCCATCTCTGTTAGTTTCTCCTTTGACATCCAGTTGTCCTTGAACAGATGACATATAATTGTTGGAGATGAATTGGAGAAACGATTTGTCAAATGCAAAGGATGAGAAGAGAAGTCCGGGCTGATTCTAACAGTAGCTGATTCACAATGAAAGCTGAGAAATATGCATTTGAAGGATGTCCAGTAACACAGGAGAAACTCTATATCGATTTTTAAGATGACAACCGCAAATGATTTTCTCCACTAGAGGTGAAAATTCAAAAGCTAAAGAGTTTTTAATTGACCTAAACTTAAAAATCCAATCTAGGAACGGTTCAATCAGAAATATTTTAAGTTCAGTGTTTCGTTTGGAAATACAAAATCGGGTTTGTATATCCAGAGTAGATGTATGTAAAATGTTGTTGACCTTTGCCCTCTCTCCTCTTTTCAGTGTTTTAACATTTCCAGGCTAATATTGTAAATAGGAAGACGCTCTTAATGTTTTGCCTGGTGAAATAAAGGTTTAACTAGCAAAACTATAACCTTTTTGGTTCTGGAGAATGCCCAGAATTAAACTTTAAAGTAGACTTTATTGTCCTCTTCCCGGCTTGTCTTGATTGCTAAATTCTAGACAAGTTTTATCAAACAGCATACTAAAAAAAATAATAAACAATTGGCAAAATTGTTTTGCCAATTTTGTTGGTTGGCAAAACAAACAAAAATGGTTCAAATTACAGGATGGGGAACCAGGACAGGCAAACACAAACTCACCTTTGAGTTTTTTAAAGTGGCCTGTTCATGTTTCTGGGCAGTGGATAGAAAGTTAGAGTGCTAGAAAAAAAATCTCACACACAAGCACACAAGCACACACACACGCACACACGCATGCATGAGAATCACATGAAAAGGCCTCAAGCCCTTCATTCCACCGAGAGATTTTGCCAAATAAATAATTTTGGCTGTGTTGCACCACTCATCCAAATGATAACATTCTTGGTGTGGGAAACAAAACCAGCTTTCTCCCATATTTTCCAGAGATTTCACTGCATCTTTGGGATATAATAGTAAAACATCCTACTTAAAGCAAGTGTGTGTGTGTGTGTGTGTGCTTATTTTTTAATGTGTTGTTAAGGTGCTTCATATTTTCAACGTTTTTATCCAATGATTAAAAAAACACAAATAAAAATGTATAAAACTGTTCACTGTAATTTTGTGACACTCAGAATGCCCCTTCCTGTTGTTACCACTAAATTAAAAGTCTAGTTTTTTCACTTATTTTTTTGCCTGGACCCTTCCTCTTCCCGTCCCACCCATCATTGTTCTCTCACTTGTATTTCACCTTTCTTTCCTCTTCTTCTGCTTTTTTTTCACCCCCCTCTCCCTCCAGTGACCGGAAAACCGTTTTTTGTGGTCTCCAGTTTCTCCCACCGCTGGCTGTTCGGCTGGGAAGGCTGTCAGTTCTACGGCTGGGCAGGCTTCTTCTTTGGCTGTGGGAGCCTCATCACCATGACAGTGGTGAGCCTGGACCGCTACCTGAAGATCTGCCACCTCCGATACGGTGAGTCTGCTAACAGTAGCTAACACTTTCTGACAGCACAGCACAGGAAAAAAAAGGCAATGGGAGTAGTAATCATCCGTCTGGTTCTTTGCTTTGCAGCAGATGACAAAGTCTTCACTTCTAGTCCTTGAGTGTCCATGTTCCACATTTTAGATGTTTTCCTTGAACTCACTGAATCAAACGGATGAATTACCTCTTCAGTAGGCAGCTGAGTTCTTCAATCTTGCTAGTGAGCTGATAAATTAGTTCAGGTGTGTTGAAGCATCTAAAAGTAGCAGGAAACCAGCCATTGAGGGCTGTAGTGCCCCCAAGTGGTCATTACAGTCAAATTAATCAGGATATATGGCAGGGGTCTTCAAAAAATAAATAACAGGAGATGTTGATTTTATAGCTGAAGTAGCGCACGCTGTCCGAACATAATTAAAGTTGTACACCGTGATCCCAGAACACATGCAGTTTTCAGAACAGAAGCATATTACAAGTGACATGCACTTCAAAGACATGACAGGGCCTTGATGTTCTGCAAAATCCTCTTGAAGTTCTTGCATTTACTCAATGCAACATGTGTTTGTCAATGTGACAGCATTCAAAGAAAAATAGGAAATCATGTGAAAGCAGATTTTCCCTGGATTTACACTACGTGCGGCTCCGCTGCAATGCAAACTGTAGAAGTACTCCATGAGAGATCTCACAATCATGTCAGTGATTAAAAAAATAAAAAATACTGCAGGTCTCAACTCCCAACATTAATATTTTCCCTCCAATACTCTCCTGACTTTGTCTGCTTGGACCGTCGCTCCTACAAGATAATTCAACTTAACAGGTTTCAGAATTAAATCCACGTATTTTGTATGTACGCACAGCCATAAATGATATATGCTGAAGCACCCATATTTTCCTTAACATATCCAGTATTGCAAACAAATTAGTCTGTGTTGGTGAATCATTTTGGTGTTTGTTCATTTTCCTGTTAGAGTGCTGTGATTGTTGAAGATTTCGGCGTCCGGCAAAAATAGGGCCAGTTTTAATTTTGGCGGATGTTGATGTGGCGCTGTGGAGGTAGAATAAACACCCTTACTGACTGAAATGGGCGTGTATTTGTGGAGGCCACAGCATGGCGAAGTGGAGATGCAAACAGCGTATATTGGGGGTTAGTCCGGTGTTAATGACAGAAAATGACTTAAGTGTCCAATTAGTGTTTGGTCTTTGGCCAAATGATGACTGAATTAAAGTGAAACATGAACTGTGTTGCTCACTCCAACAGTGTCAAAGCTTGTCTCTTTTTTAGAATTAAAATTAATATTTTTTATAATTTTTATGACACTGAAAGATGGGTTTGGAGGGAAATGTAGGTTTGTTTGTGTTAAACTTTTTTCTAATGTAGATTATATCTTTCTTACTCATCTTAGGCACATGGTTAAAACGCCACCACACCTTCATTTGCTTGGCCTTTGTCTGGATGTATGCAGCCTTCTGGGCCACCATGCCACTGGTTGGCTGGGGCCACTACGCCCCGGAGCCGTTTGGGACCTCATGCACCCTGGACTGGTGGCTCGCTCAAGCCTCTGTGTCGGGCCAAAGCTTCGTGTTGGCCATCCTCTTCTTCTGCCTCGTCCTCCCAGCAGGCATCATCGTCTTCTCCTATGTCATGATCATTTTTAAAGTGAAGTCATCATCGAAGGAAATCTCACACTATGATGCCCGCATACGAAACAACCACAACCTGGAGATGAAACTCACAAAGGTCAGTTATGTCCGAGGTTATTATAGTCCACTAAAAAAAAGCAAAATACACATTGAAGTTACAAAAAACATATTTGTTAACTGAAATGAATAAAAACAATTAATGGTGGAAAAAGTATTACTAAATGGAATTACATTGTTCATTTATAAAACTAACTAAAACACTGAAATGATAGATATAATATCACTTGATTTTTGTGTTTATAGAATAGAATAGAATATTCTTTATTGGTCCCCAAGGGGAAATTACTTATTTGTTGAAAGCTACTCCATCTTA
>NW_006800337.1:363666-365140 GCF_000485575.1 Poecilia formosa
GAACTTATGTTAAATAGATTTTTTTCCCCACATAAGCAGTTTTCATCAGCTGTTGATAAATTATGTTACTCCATATCCTCTTGGTAGCCACAAAATGGTGACAGCAGAAGAAGGAGAAAACATCAGAATCAGCTGCTGGTCAACAATAATTAAATACATTTTTTGAAAATGGAATCTTTTGTTGATTACTTGTTACACAATCAAGGCATACATCAGCACAATATAATACTTTGACCTTTTTGAATTCTGTGCCCGAAGATATAGCAAAGGTAAACTAATAGACATTAGCAAATGCATTCTAAAACTAATTAAAACTAAGTGAATTAGACAAACAAAAAGTCACATCGAAATTAAACTAAACCATAATGAAAAACCCAAAACTATTCCAACCCTGATTATATCAAAAGGAAACGTGTGAATATGACCAAAATTGGGATTACGAGAACAAAGCAGGATGAAAAAACTTTCAGAATTGCTCTTGCTTAAAAAAAAACTTAAAAACCTCAGAATATTGTTTTCTTCTCTCTGCTAGGTGGCGATGCTGATCTGCGCTGGCTTCTTGATTGCCTGGATTCCGTACGCCGTGGTCTCTGTGGTGTCGGCGTTCGGCGAGCCGGACTCCGTCCCCATCCCTGTGTCTGTCGTTCCCACGTTGCTAGCCAAGTCGTCAGCGATGTACAATCCAATCATCTACCAGCTGGTGGATCTGAAAAACTCCTGCTCCAACTGCTGCATCAAGGTCATGAAGAAACCGAATCATTTTAGGAAGTCGAGGTAAAACAAGTTTATTACTGTGTGGTGATGATCTGGATCTGTTGGTTTTCACTTCCTTAGTACTGTAGAGACTCTTAAGAAAAATATTTAGGGTTGTATAATTTTTTTCTTTCTTACTTTGAAACATTTTTTATGTAAGATGGGTTTTATTCCCATTATCGTACTAAACAGACAGTCAGCTCTGCTGTCTGCACTAAAATTTCTTTTAAGAGAACGAGTTTAAAGTTTTATCTTTCGGTGTTCCTTTTACAATTTCAAAAGTTGTAAGTCGTTACTAAAACTTCCAGGAATTCCTTCATTAAGGAAGCCTTAACATTTTTTGTCAGCTTAAAAAAATTAACCAAGATGATGCTGAAAATATTGATAATGTAGGAGGAAACAGGAAATGCAGATCTTCACGTCTGTCTGCAGACTGTTGGCAGAATGTCCATTGGAAACTGGTGACCTTGACCTCGCGCTGGACGCCTTCACTTCCTATTGCACAACAGCGTCAGCTCTCAGTGTTCCTCCACTATTTCACATAACTAAAATTAGAGCTGGTTGGATTTCATCTCGTCCCAATATTTAATGTTCTTCTATGTTGATGAAAATGTGATTTTCATCATGGTGATCGTTTTTCTATCAGTTTTTTTCCAGTTTTTTCTTGGTTATGTTTCATTTTATTAAGTTAATAATGCTTTTAAAAGATAATGTAAACTCT
>NW_006800337.1:365280-424807 GCF_000485575.1 Poecilia formosa
CATTTGGTAGAAATGAATACAATCCTCACATGTATTTGACAGCTCAGCTTTAATTGCCTGTTTATATTGATTTAATTTCCAAAACTGCACATTAGTGTAAGCTGGTTGTCAGTTTTGCCCTGAATACACATTGCAAAGTTCACATAGAATACCCATAAAATATAGACTTTTTTTAATATACAGCTCTGGAAAAAATGAAAACAAAGAAAACCTCCTGGTTCTTCCACCAAATCTTGATTTCTGAGCTCTTCCTGAGTTCAAACATTGGTATTGTTGTTACTATATAAATATCTACTTGTTTTCTTTGCATTATTTGAGGTATGAAAGCACTGCAGCTTTACTAAATACTAAATTTTTGTTTGGAACTTCAGAGACATGTTGTCAGTAAGTCATAGAATAAAAGAACAATGTTCATTTCACTCAAACAAATATCTAGAAAAAGTAAACTCAGCGAAACTGGTCATTTTAAGTGGTCTCTTCATTTTTTCCAGAGCTGTAAATATAAACTTTATTAGAAATGGTTTTGAGTTTATTTCAAATGTAACTGATGGAGAGATGAGGAAGGAGAATAGAAGTGGAGGAAGGCAGGGGAAAGGTTTAAAGAGGAAGATAGAAGCATAGAGAGAAGACAAGGCAACATGGCAGACATCTGCCCCTAAACCTGCAGACAGAGAGAAAGAGAAACCATAGCAACAAGCAACATATGCATGTATAATCATAACAAATAAAACATCAATAAAAAATACGCTGTACAAGGTAATACAAGATGTATTTAGTGGCAACAACAGCCCAACTGACAAAGTGTCTGACAAACACCTGCATCTAAACAATAATAATATTTTTTGCTCGTTCTGTTTTCAGGTTCTACACAATCTCTGGCTCAATAAAGGACAGCAGACCAGCCAAAGACGCTCACATCGAGATGTAAAGCAAACTGTTGAGACTGCTGACCTTTTGTCTTTTCTACCGTGGACATTTTACCTTCGCCATGCCCCCTCTGTGCCCAGCAGCTGACCAATCACACGCTGCCTTCCTGCCTGCCTGCCTGCCATGAGGTCATCACCTGCTCACCTTTGTTGCCGATTCCTGCGTGCTGTGGCTCACTACCTACACTGGCTATCCACCTTTCTGGTAGCTTCTTACCTGCACATGATTCTATCGCTGTAGTGTACACTGGTTTCTAAGTACAGAAAAAATGTTGGGTGGACTTGTTGATTTTTCCATCTCCAGTATTCAAGAGTTCTCAAAAAAAAGAAGAAAAAATTAAAAACTACTTGACTCAGGTTTGGAAACCGGTGATGTTTCCAAGTCAAGACGGATCTTCAGCTATAATGTTTTTGTGTAAAATATGGTAAAAAAAAAAAAGAAAAGATAGATTCATGTTGATGTTTTCTGCTGTTTGTACAGCTTGTTGGTGTTTGTACTTTTACACTTGTGTTGTATATGAAAAACAATTTGTAAGTATCTGGATACAGCACTGAATCAGATTATCTCACCTGGTTAATGGGAGAGAGAGAGAGAGAGAGAGAGAGACAGAGAGAGAGAGAGAGAGAGAGAGAGAGAGGACTTTTAATTCTGTTGACTGAAAAGTCAAACCTGGAAAAGTTGAGCAATCATTATTTAGCAACATCAATCAAAAGTCAATAGTGTGAAGTATAGGTGTCCAAGAAAACACACACACACGCACACGCACACACACACACACACAGAATGAGTGCACTTTACTTTCCAAGCCATTCAGAATGCACTGACACCAGATGTTGTCATAGTTTTGCATCTGGTTGATTGTTGCAAAATTGGGTTGAATTAACTTAAAGAAAAATACATTAATTTCTACAAGTACTTACATGTCTAGAAATAGAGTAGAGTTATAATTAATTCAGGGATGACTAAAATATATTTATTTTTGCTATATCTTCTCTTTTTATTTGGTTACCACTGAAAATAAAAGTTGTTCCTTTCCTTTCTTTAGCATTGTGTTCATTTCTGTGTTGGCACAAACAGTAAGTTATGTGTTTGGGTTGGTCTTTGTTGTAATTTTGCCTTTTTGGAAATGAATCTTAAACCGTTGAAAAGCCTGTTTTCCCTCTGAAATAGTTTCACCTTTGCAATGTAAGAACATTTGTGCGTTGAGCAGCGACGTTGATTATGTTTGGATTTTGCCAAAACCAAACAGTTTGTTCTGCTACTACTTTGTATCCGTTGTTAGACTGGTTGGTGAATGAAGTACTTCCTGAAACTCTTTTCTGGTCACACACTGCCGTGGGATGGCATCCTTTCCTCATTTGGCATTTATTGGTTCACCTTGAATAAAATTTTGTAATAAAACCACTCTGTGAGGACAACGGCTGCCATCTTGGTAGACTGGTGCCAAAAAGTTGACGTATAGGATCCCAACATTGATATCTCCGTTTCTGATGATGTCAAACATCTGATGGAGGCAACATGATGCAAAGTGACCAACATAGTCAGTTTTGCTGCTAAACCCAGAGATGGTTTTTACTAACAAATACAACTACAGTACTGCTCACGCTAATTCCCTTTAAATATTTAATTTCTTCCATGTTAAATCTACTCTAAAGAAAGAGTTAAGAAAGTCATAAAAAAAAAACTGAAGTTGTTTTCATGAGAATCTTTTTCTTTTGTTTCAATTATTTGCAGCTGAAATAAAAATCAGGAAGTGAAGGTTGGATGCTTAAGAGCCTCTGAGTGGTCTAATTAATGCTGCGTTTAAGACAGTCAGTTAAAGCTAGTCCAAGAATTCAACATGCTGAGGTGAGTGAATCTTCATTAGAGTGTCTGTGTGGTGCAGCGTGAGATGGAGTTTTACTGTTATTGGCTCGTGGCTGAGACATTTCAATTGTTTGTCTAATAGTGGAGTTCATGCATCGTGTGTAAGGCATATCAAAGTTGTGAAGATGTTAAGTGAGTTGTACTTGTGTAGCACTTTATCCGGTCCAGAAGACTCCATAGTTCTTTATATTCAGTCACTCACACACTGATGGTATTCTGCTGTTCAGTCGGAACCATAAGTAGGTGTGGTGGATGAAGTGTCTTATCAAAAGAAACAAGGACAAACAGAATGGGGCTCGAACTAGTAACCCACCATGTACAGAATGAACTCCTGCCTCCTCAGCCACTGTTGCTGCTGCATCCAAAACATTCCCGGTTTAACTTGTGATCAAATTGTGGATGCTCCTTTCAGAGCTGCTGGTTAAGGTTGAATCCAAAATTGAGGCAGATTTGAAGGTAGAGATGTAACTTCAGAGAACACAACTAAGAAAATTAACTAACACACATCACAGACTAACAAACAGAACAGACAGGGATTCAACAGACGGAAGACCATGAAGTAAATGTGACACTCGGTAACAACAAGGTAAGCTAACAAGAGTAAACGTGAGAAACCAACAAAGAGAAACAAGGTGAGGAGCTCGATTACTAAGAGTGACAGCTGAGAGCAGAGACCAGGCAGGCAGACTGAGGGAAGGCGTAAAATGACAGGAAGCTGAGGAGAATGTAAACCAAAGCTCAGGTGAAAAACTGAGCTACCGGAAGGCTAGCATATAACAGAATAAGCTAATAAACGGCACCTAGAATCAAACAAGAAAATAATCAAAAAACTAAACTCAGAAAAAAAGCACAGGATCATGACAGCACCAGTGGGGGTTTTGGCTCAAGCAGCCTTTATTTTTTAGACAGACAGGAAACTGCTCTAAAAGGAAGGACATGCGACATCCCCTCTAAAAGGAGAAGGACATGTGGTCAAGGTCATCAGGTCGGGACTTGAGGACTAAGGCCTCCATACTTGGCCTGTGCTTTACTTGTGCACCATCACAGAACCCAACATTGCCGAGACATTTACTACATGTTGAACATTAGATACTGAGTAGTGTGACATGGCTACTGGTAGCATTCCAGAAAACCTCAGTGATGAGCCAGTATCCACAACAGGTGTTTAAAAAACCAGTCAGCTTTAGAAGCACTTTAGTTTCAGTTTGGGAGGACAATTAATATCAATTTCTACATCAGTCACAATAAGTTTTAATGTTGTATAATCTGCTCTTCCTGTTTTGTGTTTCTATACAAGTTTATAGCAGTTGTCTAAATTGAAATATTTCCATCCTGTTCACAGCAGTTTTAGAAAATATGCAGATATTGCAACTTACCTTGACAACATTTACACATAAGGGTAGATCTACTGGGTAGCAATCCTGCCTGAGCAAAATCCACTTTGGAGCCACTCACTCATACTGACTATGTAGTTCTTCTCATGTTCTGTTTAATCTGCTGTATGTTAATACAGATTCTTTTTTCCTTTTTTCACAATGAGCTTTTATTGATATGAAGAGAGAAACTGAAACTGATCATTTCTGACACTCAGATGTTGCTCAACTGGATCATGGCTCTTTAAGTGAAGCTTAGATTTCCGTCTCATTTCTAACAGAACGCTAATCCAGATCCAGCAACTGTTGAGTCTTTCTGAAGCGATCCACATTGACAACAAACTTTAAAAGCTTTAAAAGACGTGACGTTTTGTACGATGGCAGCAGAAGGATGTATTGTAGTTTTGTAAGGCAATGTATTGTAATTTTTTCTCTGTAATTTTCACAATCTTCAATAACTTGTATTTTAAAATTTGTATTTTTTTTATAAACTAGCCTCAGTAATGTTGCTTTGCTGCAGTGCTGTCTTACTGAACATGTTTTAGATTCTGTTGTCCTGCTGTGTCTTTGTCTCTTTCTAATCACATTCAAATACTCTGTCAATAATAATTGTCCTGTGATGTCTTTTTGAACCTTCTCTGTGTTTATGTGTATTAATTTAGTTGGTCATAAGAAAAGCCATTTCAGCTTCAGTAATGCTGTATGAATTGAGTCTTTGTGTCTTGTGTTTTAGGTGAAGCTTCATTGAACCTACAGATTTAAAACAATGCTAGAGAGAACTTTCATGTTTCAGTTTTAATAGTAAAGCAGTAAATATCACATTATTGTGAATCCAGTGTTCTGACTCTTACACTTCATGATTATTTTTATCGCAAACCACTTTTTTAAAATTGAAACTTTTGCTTTCCAATGTTACCTCTGAAATAAATCACAGGTGTGTAACAGTTTGTGTTAGGGCATGCTCGGTGACTTTGCTGCAGATGGGAGGAACCTTGTTTTGGGGTCAAAGGTCATCTCAAGTATTTGTTGTTTTTTTGTTTTTTTCATTTTGAGGCTCTGTCAAAAAGATGTATTAGACATTTGATTTTTATCTAACCGTTACCGCAGTGATTGATTCAAATATAATAATTTGGAATACCAATAAACAGTTTAAAATAACACAAAGAATCTAATGTTTTGCTGCTTAAATCAGCAAAACACAGTAAATAATATCAACTGTGTATGAGTGTTAGTGGTTCACTGCATCAACAGCAAATAGCTATGTTTTGAATACATTAGCCATTAGCCATGTTTTTAGCTTAAATTCCATTAGCTTTAAGAGATTAAGAAGTTCTTAATGGTTATTTTATGGAACTGAGTTGTAAAAAGGGGAAGGAAAATATCAATAAAGGAGACGATCTCAACCCATCCTGACTATCGGTGAATAAAACACTCACTGGAATAAAGTTTTAACAGTCCGAACTCTTGCTAGCTTTAGCATGTGCGTCCTGCTCTGTTTGGAACAAGCCCTGAAAACCATTAAAATACACAATAAAAACACTTGAGTTGATCATTCAATGCTGTCAAATCTGCCCTGACCCAACCTACTGTCAACAGAGGTCTGATGGGCAAGACGATGTTAGGCATTCAGTTAGCTCAGCTGTGATCGGGAAACAGGGATAAGCTAAGTTAACAGCATGCGGTGTGTTGTCAGTTAGCACACGTTAGCTCCAAACGTGGAGCTAACATAGTGCCTGGTCAGGTATTTGTTTCCTTTTAGAGGCTTGTGGTGAAAACAGCTGCGCCAAGAATCTGTTTCTCAGCTCTGGTCACCAGCAGCATTTAGCTAGCTGGCAGCTAGCATTGATTTGTTTCTCAGCTCTAAAATCAGTCATCGGCTGCTAGTTTTTCTTCCTTGAGGGCTAGCATCAGCGTCGGGTTGTCGACGGCAATCTTTGAAAACCTGGAATTATAAGGTTCCTTCTGCAGAATTCTGAATAAAACCAGGATCAAGGTGTCTATTCCTTCAGCCATTCAACACAATACTGTCACCGGTATATTTTGGATTCAGAGAAACTCCTCCTCCTTCTGTTTAAACTGGGAGAAAGTTAATGTTGAATCAGTAGTTATACCGGCCTCCTGTGTTCAGTCCTTCATGACTGGACATCAGACATCAGTAATCATTCAAACTTGTACTGCGATCTCTCTTTGCTGTTTTCACTTGAAGCACTCTGGATCTTTTTTACATTTCCCATCAAGAACAAGAACAAGAAGAAAACATGCAGTAATTTGATATTTCCAGGATTATGAAATGTTTTAAGTTGAGATTCAGAGTGCAAAAGACGAAACAGGAAGAAGTGATCAAAGGTTTAAGACCAGCAGACATGAACCTCACCACACACCACTGCCTTCAAGCAGCCTTGCTTGTGCATCTGAACAACCTGGTTCATGAATCATGGATCAAGGGTTCATGAAAATCTGAATTTCTAACAGGACATGAAATAAAAGCCAGATTTCTGTCCAGATCTGTACATTTTGGGGTTGTTGTTGTCTTCAAACATTCGATCAGCTGATGAGCCGTTTGTTTGAGTCTAAATGCGAATTTTGATTATTTGCTAACACAATTAGCCTCTTCTGTTCCCTCATTTTGCATTCTGAATAGTTACCTAAAAGCATGGTTGAAATGCAGAGGCGTCTCATTGTTCCCCACTTTTAAAGTTTGCAGTGTACAGAAGAAAAGCTCCACTTGTGCTTCTCTAAATTAAAACTATTTCATATAAAAATAAAACCACATTTTTAGCGTGGGAGTGTCTACAGACAGTTCATCAGCTCAGGGTTTGACAAGAGGTAATAAACCCAAACCACAAAAACACCGATAGCGATGACAAATAACTAATGGAGACTAAAGTTCACGGCCTGAACAGCTCTTTGTTTGCCGTCGTTTTTGAAAAAACTTCAGGTTGTTTTTCTCTTCTTTTCCAGATTTGTCTCATAGAGAAAAAAAAAATGTACTGACACACATACTGACTCAGAGCATTGTTTCCTGCGGCTGGTTGTGATGTCAACATCTGGGATTTTGTCCAACTAGAGGGAAAAGTTGGAAAAGTGTCGTGAATCTCTGTAACTAGATGTGTTTCCTGTTCAGTTCCACTCCTCTGAGCGTAATGGCAGCCGAGTACACCATTTCTGTAACTGACTGCTCTCAGCACTCCACTGCCTTACAGTCACTGTTGCGTTCTGTCATTTTCAGTGAGAGCACAAAGAAACTACGGTGAACTGCTGAAAAGCCTCTGCATTTCAGATTTTGTTTCGGTGGTGTTTTCTCTGCCAGCCCCTCACCTTGTGTCGAAAGGCTATAAATAAATTATGTCCACTGCTAAACTCCACAGTTTGGTCTTTTTCTCCTTAGACTTTGACGGTTGACTCCCTGTCTTTGCTGTGAGGTGGCAGATTTTGAATATAAAGCTCTATATGTATCTTTTACCATTTTTTTACACCTTAAATCTTACTTATGATTCAATATTTGATTCAATGGAAATAAACAATCGAAACATGAACAACTGCTAACAGCAGGAAGGCAAAATAGTCTAAACTCTTCTTTTATCTTTGTCTAATGGTGCTAAAAAAAATAGATCAGCTAAAATCACAGTCTGATGTAAGATTTTTAAAAACCATCAAAAAACCCATCATGGCAAATGATTCCAGACATCCAGCACTCAGATCCTTAATGGTTAAAAAAAAACTTCAGCATAAATATCGATTAGAGATGAAGAAACATTTACTATAAATGTTTGTGAATAGAAAATTTACAATATTCATTGAATAATGTAAAGAGGGGAGGGAATCTGTGGTTTAGTTGTTTTTTATCTATTAATTATAGATTTGTTTAATGTCATTCATCCCATAAAAGGAAGAAAAAAATTGTTTCCACTATTTTAGCAGAATAACCCAAAAAGAAAAGTTTTCCTTCACTGAAAGAACACAAACTCTATCTGTTCATTATGAATTGAACTGGAAAAGCCAAGCCAACATTTCCACGATGATTCCAACTGATCCCAACATGGGAGACCGCAGTGTGTCGGTATGAGCAGCTGCTAAACCTGAAATGTTTCCCGACTCGTGGAAAAAACGTTTTCAGTCTTACAGAAAGTCAAATGACCTGCAGCAGAAACCCTAAAGTCTAATCCTCCAGAGTTTTCAGAATCATCTGAGTCTCAGACATCATTCTCTCACCTGTGATATAATCAAAGTTCAAACTTTATGGTTTTTAATCCTTTCATAGAAACTAACAATTGTGGCTTTCAGTCAGTACATAATATAACTAGTTTCATGAAGTATTGCTGCTCTGGGTAAGACATTTGTTTTCCATCTATGCGACATAAAAATTTGATCCAAGCTGTTTGCATAGACAGTAATTAATGCACCATCTGTCTTGTGTGCATCAATTTGTGCAGTGACTGAAAATTCAATATGATTTGTTTGGTTATCCTCAGAGTCATCAGCAGAAAACTTTCTGTTTTCATGTCATAAAAATCATCCTTTCCATGAAAACAGAAAAACAAAATACAGTTTAAACTGGAAAATACTTTTCATATCATAAAATTTGTTCAGATGGTTCAACTAACATCTTTGTTAGCTTTATAAACCTTTGCTGCAATGATGAGTCACTTTACCTTTGAGAGGGAGTCTGCCTGTCCTGTTGATGACCTGTTCATGATGTTTTCATCACCGGCTAATCAAAAACTAAATGAAACATCACGCGCTCCGACTTCGCTGTCTGTGAAAACGTCTCTTTGGAGCAGAGGAGCTGTGATCTGTCATCGAGGGAGATTGACATTAAGCTTATTTAAAGACCTGCTTCGATGCAGAATCACCATAGATCTTTCAAAAAGTGGAAATATCACTTGATTGTTTTCTCAAATAGTTTCTTCCAGTGCAGCCATGGCTTCTACTTGTTCATGTCAAGCTATTTTATCATAGGTAGCAGCACACCTATAGAGACTGATGTCTACAAAAGTTGGAAGTAGGTATATAGCTTAGAAACCGGATTAAATGTTTAATATCATCACAATCATCTCATACCAGCTTTTATGGCTTGTTGAGCACTTAAAATACTTTGGTACACAGAGGAAGTCAAGGTCAACTCAACAACTTCACGGTGCCAAAGTATTATAGTCAGATGTAACGCTGTCTGTCTTAAAGTTCAAGTTTGGTCTAAACTAGGCAATGACCCCAACACACCAGGTTATTATTGGGGTTAGGGTGGTTTACTTGTAGGTGAGGGGTTTCTCAATCCATCACCAGTGAGTGGAAACAGAAGTTTAAGCATCTCTAAGTTGACAACTAGTTTATCCATCCATCCATTTTCTAACACCCTTGTCCCTTAATGGGGTCAGGAGGGCTGCTGGTGGCTCTGGACAGGTCAGCAGTCCAACACAGGGCAACACAGAGACAGACAGGACAAACAACCATTCACACACACACACACACACACGGAGAAATTAACCTGACAGTCATGTGTTTGGACTGTGGGAGGAAGCCGGAGTACCCAGAGAGAACCCACCATGCACTGGGAGAACATGCAAACATTCAGAAAGACCCCGGGCCAGGAATCGAACCCAGAATCTTGCTGCAAGGCAACTGCTCTACCAACTGCGCCACTGTGCAGCCCACGAGTTTATATGAACGAAAAATGTAGAATTAGTTGTTTACAGAGGCTGCAGCAGTAATAAGCTGTCAGCCTCGGGCTGGAAGCTGTGAGAGACGAAGACAGATTTATCATTTTGGGGGAACAGAGAGCCTGTTGATGTGTGTGCATGTGTGTGTGTGTGTTGACACGTGTCCTCAGGCTGCTCTCAGAGAGGATGCTGGGTAACCCTGCTGGTTCTTTCATCAACGTCTTCACTTTTGCTTTTAAAAGTTTCCTTCTCTCTCAGTGTTTTGTGTTCTTAATCATGAACAACCTCTCCTGCTAAGCGCATCTTTTTATTGTTTAATCTTCATTCCTCACCTGTTTATCTGACATGCTGTCCTGATTTATGTCTAATGAAGCACAAATTCTCCTCATTGTAAACAAAACTTAGACGTTTGGTCCTCCTGCTCTCTGTTTTCTCCTCCCCACTCATCCCACCACCTTTATCCTTGTTCACATCCTCATCACCTCTCATTCATGACTCTGATTCTCTCCTTTCAGTTCTTCCTCACTCATCCCTCCATGAGCTTCAGATGGTTCAAAACTCAGCAACCCCCATAATAACCAAAATGTCACAGAACCCTGTGGAAATCCTCGAGTAACACTGGAATGTGTTTCCCCTCCTAAAATGAAGCTCTGCTCCCAACCAATCACACTTTGAAAACAATAATAATCACTAAGATGAGATGGTTTACATCACTGAATGTGAATGTTAGGTAGAATATCAACAATATGAACGTTTTGTTCTCTAATTTATCCAGACTGATTTTCCTATTCTTCAAATGTGACACTTGGACATTAAAAAAAAAAAAAAAATTCCATGTTTTTTTTTTTTAATGTTTTTTAAAAAAAATTTTCATGTTTAATTTCCCTTTGGGATCAATAATTCTGTTCTACTTATGAGGCTTATCATGAATTCTCTTTGAGCTGTAAAACGTATTAATGGACCTTCCTGTGATGTTGATGCTTACTGCAGTTAAAATTCAAGTAAAACTTGAACATTTCAACAAGAGTGTGAAATAAAAAAATTAAATCCCCATTTTTATTATTTATTAGTTGTTTTTTTTCATTTTTGTTTTTATTTTGATCATTTAGAATTAAATTTTTTAGGGATTGGACTAAAAGGCAGACAGGAAAGTGGAAATCCCATGATATCCAATTTAATAAAGAGTTCAACAAAACACTAAAAGCAAAACGCTTCCAGGGAGAAGGTGAGGTGAAGTGGAACACAGAGGCAACAAGAGGGAGAATCCAACAAGGTAACAGGGAACAGAGGAGTGTGTGTGTGTGTGTGTGTGTGTGTGTGTGTGTGTGTGCGTGTGCGTNGTCTGTCCCTGTGTTGCCCTGTGATGGACTGGCTCCCTGTCCAGTTGAGAGCTGCAGACAGACACCAGCAGACCTCCTGACCCTGATGGAATCAGGGTCAGATGGATAAGATGGATGGGAGCATTTTTTGCAGAAGATAACTAAAATAAAAACACAAACTAAAAAAATAATAGTGCATCAACATAGGAGGGAAAAATATACCAACAAGAAATGTATTCATTAATTTAAATATGTTTTTATTAATATGTCAGCATTTAAGTTTTGGTGAAAATGAAACTGGTGAAACTGGAACAACTACTGTTATTGATTTGTTCAACTTATCAAGTTGCTAAGTAAAGAAACTCCTGTAGTGTTTCTATACATTTATAAAAATATATATATTCAGAATTACTCTGCCATGTTTTATTTTTTTATTTTTTTACCTTAAATCAAATAATTACCTTAGTAATTATTTTTAATCATTTTCAATAAATTTGTAACACCGGGTACATATAACTCCTGTTGGTAAAATTCTGCCACATTCCAAGACAGTTCCAGAGGTTACAGATCAAGATTACAGGGACTAGATCTACTAAGAGAAGATCTGCAGGTTTTAGTCAGTGACTATGCAATTCCTGCAATCCAGGAATTTATTTATCAAATTCCAAAGGAAGATTGGGAGGAATTTGAATTGTTACCCCTGGATGAGAGCATCAGAGAGAGGACCAAATACCTGTTGTGCTTCCTGACGGAGGTTTTTTGTGATTTTGTTTTGGACTTACTTGAGAACCTGAAGTACAAATATGGCAACTTAAAAGCCATATTTGGAAACCAGGTTTCTCAGGCCTTTGCTCAGGCTATGGGGATCGAAGACAACATTCAGGCAGAATGTACTCGGGTATTTAACGTGCTTTTCCTGAAGCGTGTTATATCAGTGGTCACGTCTCCTTTGGATGAGGAAAACCTTATAGAGTTTCTCAAGTTGGGTTTAGGGCTCAGTTCTTCGGTTGGACCTGTTATCAATTTTGTTTTTTGCCTAAATCATCTTTTGGCAAAAAAAATGACATAGGCCATTATTTTCGGACGGTGACGATATTAAAGATTAAACCAACCTTATATCACAAAGTGATGCTCTTAGGGAAGCATGGATAACAAAGTATGTACTGCCATCTAGTGGCCATGCTTAAGTTAGTTATTGTTAGGTTTCATCTGATCCGGGGTCAGCAACCTAATAATAATAAACAGAATTAAATGTACTGTAATGTACATTTAAAAATTATAAGGAGCATAAATACGTTTTTAAATATAGATATAATACAAAAAAAATCCAGGTTTTAGCCTTTTTTCTGTTTTCATGGATTAACTGCATTTAATTTCTACAACCTGAATGGCATTAGTTATTTTTCCTAGATATTTTTTTAAACAGGTTTAAAACTATGTGGTATATTTTTCATAATTTTCCACTAATATCTAACATCCCATGGAAAAAAAAGTTATTACTAAAAATAGAAATAATTATTTCTCTGATTATTACAACTGATTTCTAATACTGATACAGTCGTGTTCAATAGATTAGAATATATGTTCCAATAAGTCTTGTTTGAACATTTTTATTGTTATGAAAATAATAACCTAGTCCAATAACCTAACCCAACTTGTTCTACATCACAGTAGATCAAAGAAGTTCTAATGCTTGAATACTGGAATCCCTAAGCATCAGTCAGGATCCAGACACTTCTTGGAGATTCAGATTTGTGTAGAGCAACAATGTTTAGTTTTGCGAAGGCGCTTGTTCCCCTGATATTCCCGGTTGGTTGGGGTATTGAATATGCCGTGACTACTGGGTTGAAGAAAGTGTGTCATCGTTTCTTTCCAGGGAAGGATTCCACTGAAGATTATGATCAGGATGATGAGGACAATTTGTTTTGGAAAGGATTTCCATCCAGAGCCAAAGAACAAACCGACCCAGCTGGGAAAGTTTGTTTGAAGGTGACGGTACACTGTGAGAGTGAGAGTACAGTTGTAGAAAAATCTAACCCGGCTGGGGAAGATTAGTCTGCAGCTGATCTAGCAGCCAAAGCTGTGGCTGAAGTGACAGCACAAGCTTTGGTTTCGATGGTTCCATCGCTTTCCTTACAGAAGAGTTCTCTGAAGGGCACTTTCACAGGCGTCTTTGAAATACGAAGTTCCCTGGACGGGGAACGTATTTCAGATGACAACAGAGTTGCTCATTTGTCCAAAAAACCATCTATAAATGCAAAGATTCCCGTTGCTGTTGAGGTTTCCTGTTCTCCTAACGTTAATTCAGTCGATAGCGTTGGCTTGGATACCCCAGATGTAGGGAGGACAGCAGCTGCAGGACCAGGACAAGTGGAGGAGAACTTCTTCAAGTTCTCCGATGAGCTCCACAACAGCTGGGTGAACGCTGCATTCCAGAGCATCCTAAACCTGGGCGTCACCAAGCGGTGTCTCATTCAGGACTGAGTTTTTCTGGAGGCATTGTCCATCCCCTGCTGTGGAAGTCTCATCCTCTCAGCTGTCCGTCAGCCCGGCAAGCATTTTAGTCAAATAGGCCTTTCCCCAATTCTGATGGAGCTGAGGGAGAAGATGCTGCCATCAGATGTGGGAAAGGACTACGACATCAAATGTTTGCTGGAGTCTGTGCTGGTCTGGATGGATTCTTTTGGCGGCGACACAGAGAGAGAGTTGTACAATGAAGACTCCTGCTCTAACTGTGGAGCCACTTCCATTGAGCTCCTGAACAACGGCGCCCTGATTGCCCTTCCACCGGCAATGTTTTCAACCAGCATATTTTTACTTTTTAATATAAGGTTGGATTTAGGGTGCAAACGCCGTTTTTCAGGCTGCAGGTCACCTTGGCAGAAAACACACTGCTTGGCCGATAACAAGGTGCTGGTGTTTTTTCTGCATAGGTTGACCAGGAAACACCAAATAGAAGCCAATCAGACCATCGATGTGCCTGCAGAATGTGGAATGGAGACGTACCACCCGTCCTCCGTTATCTGTGGAGATCCAAAGCTAACAGATTTCTACTGTTATTTAATGAAAGGAGAACAAACCGTGAAAGCAGACAACGAGCGGTTGTCAGAACGGTTTGATTTACATTGATCAGACACCAGATGTTGCAGTTTCTCCAGCCCCTCCTCTGGAAGGTGATAAAGGTGCCTTTGGAGAGGAGCTAAAAATATTAAATTCAGAAGAAGAAAACAATCCTAGAAGACCTAATTAGTAACCATTTTGAGGCTGGAGAAATCTGATTGGGACCAAACATGTGTCTGACTTAAATTTATGGGACAAAAAGGTAAAAAGATTTGACAGGTTTCCTGTTTGCAGGTTTCTGTCCGGGCGCTCCAGCTTCACAGTCTGAAATCTCCACTGAAACGATCCAGTAGGTGCAGGTGGACCTCTCTACAACCTGGAAGCTCATGTCAGGCATCATAGCAGCTAAGATAAGTGGGCACATGGATAAATACATGAGCACAGCACAGAAGGGCATCGGCATAAATAGCAGAGGAGCCAAACACCAACTCCTTGTAGACCACACAGTCGCCCGAGACTGCAAAACCCGACACACCAACCTGTGCACCTAACACCCTTGTCCCCAGTAAGGGACAAGGGTGTTAGAAAATGGATGGATGGATGGATATATATAAACTGCTTCTTTGTGTGCTTTGTAGTTTCTGTGCTGATGAAATTTTTGCGAGGCGATAAAAGCTGTAGCTCTTGCAAAACTCAAACAATACCAGAAAAAAAAAGTCTTTTTAGCACTTGAAGCTGTTGTCAGAGTATGGCATTGATTCAGTGTTATGTGGATTGTTCATTATCGTTTTTATGGCCCTATCGTTTTTATGCTATTATTGTTGATGTTTGTAACAAGGACCTGAGTCTCAAGAAAAAAAAGATTAATAATAATAATAATAATAATAATAATAATAATAATAATAATAATAAACTGGCATTGTAGTGACCATTTATCCCAAAACTTAAATTCAAAAAGCAAAAAACTCAAAAACTCGAAGGTGATCAAAACAAAAGTGAATCCAACTCAAATAGTCACCTGATGCACCGTGGATTCTGGTTTACGCAGCAAAAAAAGGAATCAAAAGTCAAAATATAGTTCTTTGGTTTTACTTGCAGTTCAGGCAAAAAGATTACAGGGTTCTGCTCCCATTCCTGTACCTGTTCTCTGACTGACAAAAGAAACCGATGTGACTGATTGACTGGCTGGTAAAAAACCTTATGACCACCCACGTGCATAATAAGCTACCTAAGACCCACCTATTTATACCGTAAAATACCCACATCCCAACCTGAAATTAATTAACTAATTATGTGAATTCCTAATCAAAGAAATTATAAACAACAAATCAAACAAAAATTCTAATGATAAATCAACTAGAAAACATACAAATAATACGAATAAACTAAACAATTTAAATTCTAAGATTTAACCAAAAAATGGGAAAATAGCTCCTACAGGCATTATCCGCTCCACACTAGATTTTATTTTTAATTTTTTAAGTGTTGCACAACTCCAGCGGTGGAGTAATTAAATTTCTCTATAAGAAGGTTGTACAGAGGAGCTCCACTAGGTGGCGCGACTGCACTTTCTCTGCAGTTCCGAAGCAACTCGGAGGGCTCAGCCCCAACTTCCTGAGCAGGAATGACAGCGAAAAATATTTATAAAATTTGCCCTGAAAATGGAGGCTGATGAACATTTATCCAGGTTCCTTCAGTGTGGAGAGAGAGAGAGAGAGAGAGAGAGAGAGAGAGAGAGAGAGAAAGAACACGAGGAGTTGTTAGGATTCACCTGTTCTTCATCTGCTCCTCATCTCCATCCCGGTAATCGGTGCAACATCTGCAGGGAGGAAAGGATCCTGCCACACCTGAGACTATTTTTATTTCACAGACTCGCCCTTCCCTTCCTCTTCTTGTCTCCTGACAGGCGCAGAAGCAGAAAGGTGACTGCAGATTGCCCTGAAATACACACACCACGGCTCTTTAAATAAACAGTGTGATCCTGAAGGTTGGGCTGGATGCAGGCTTGTCTCTTTGGCTGCTGTCATAGCGACAGCAACAGCAACAGCAACAGCAGCAGCAGCAGCAGAGCAGGAAGCTGGTGAGATGATAAGCAGCAGATACAATCCAGGGCTCCGATGAATATTTCATTTGTGGAGAGATGAAGCCAGAAGAGAGAGTGAGGAAGAAAAAACCCAAAAAGTGTCAGCTTGTGTTGTTGTCCTCTCATCTGCTCATGACTGCTTCTTCACCTCCCAAACTGCCAGATGGACTATTTTCATTATCTGACCGGCTTTTGTAATTAGTGGTGATAAGCTGGGAAATTAATGAAATTAGACACAGACATGGGGCATGTCACACTCTGTTTTTCTACACCCAGGGGTAAAACATGAACAGAGAGCTACAGTACTGTCTCAGTAAAGGTCAGAAGACAGTCCACTGAATGTATATATTATGAATATGAAGGAAAAACTCCCAGAATACATAGCTGTATCACTTGAAAACACGTTTAGCTGGATAATCTTTAACTCCCTGTTCAATATTTACCATCCTGTTAAAAAACATTCCCTCAAAAATACAGTTTCAGTTTGGCCACAAACTTTATACTTCAATCCCCAATAATGTAATTTATTACTAAAAGTATCTCATAGAATAAAATCCAAATCTGCTGATTTGTTTTCTAAGTAGGATTTAATGAGAGTCATCATTATAAGTTCTCACAACAGTCTCAATAAACACAGTTCAGTCAGGTTATGAACCACACTTCTATGGAGGACCAATCCTGCCCATTTGGTGAAGAAGGAAGTTGTGTCAGTTTCTTCCTCAGAGGTTTTCATGTTGTCTTCTTAAGAGATTCTTGGTGCAGCGCCACCACAGGTGAGGAGGAGAACAGGTTTTTAAAACGGTTTGCTTCATTTGACAGCAGTGCAGTGTGAAAGTGAACCACAAGCTGAAAACCTAAAAATTTTTGCAACTTTACCATACTATGGTAAAGTTTACCATACTATGGTATAGTAAAGTTGCAACATTAACATAGTATGGGGTAATGTTAATGCATTGAGGTGTGAAAACACCAGATATTTACAACATTCTTTAAAATCTGTCCGGCTAAGAAGACAGGTCAGGTCTACGAATGTGTCCCAGGACAGATTTTGTCCAGACTGGTAAGCTAATGCAGACTCAACTTTCCTGGACCACCCCTGAGGAGAATCTCACTCGAGTGCTTTCACACCTTACTGGACACCATCCAACCCCTCAGGAAGTGTGAATGACCCAGACTAACCCAAATCCACAAAATGAAGTCAGTTTACCTCCTGCAGCCTGAATCAAGCATTTTCTTCTCTACTAGTTCAGTGGTTCCCAAAGTTGGTCCTGGAGGGCCGGCGTCCTGCATGTTTTAGTTCTCCAACCGTAACAACCTTTTCAGCATGTCAGTCTTCTTCTTAGGCCTTTTCATGAACCATGTGCACTAAACAAGAGAGAGAACTAAAACACTCAGGATGCCGGCCCTCCAGGACCCACTTTAGGCACCACTGATTTACATGATCTACGTTCTGCGCTGGTGTGAAGAGAGCAAATATCAAATCAAAGCAAATAAATACCTAAAATATTTAGACAATGGAGAACAAAGAGGTGGACCACTCCTTTAGACGTTTACATTGAAAGCTTACATTTTTAGAAGTGAGATGAAGTTATTGTCCAGTAACAGTTTCCTTAAATCAAAATAAGCTTCTTCTGGCCACGCCTCCCCAGTCATACATGGTACATCTTTGAAAGCATTAGTAGAGCCTCCCTCACAACCAACAAGAATGCAGCAAGTAGTTTCTGGATGGTAAATGAACAACTCAACACTTGTATTTTCCAACAGCCATTGTGCAGCAGTAAAATCAGTCGACCAAACATGCTGGAGCTTCCATTGAGTTGCTAGGTGATGGGCTGTGTTGCTAGGTAACACATTGTGACTCAACAATCGGGAGGTTTTGGAAACAGGTAATTTTACAGACACCAAAATACATTAACTGCCAAAATCCAATTGGGTATTTTTTTAAAGTACATGGATTGTTTTAGAAGCAGTAGGAACTGATATGGAAGTATAAAAAAAAGAGCAAAATGTGAATTTTTCATAATTCATCTCCATTAAAAATGTTCAATTTCAGATAGGTCTAAGAATGAAACAAAGCAAAGCAAAAAATGACAAGTTACTCATGGGGTTTTTATAGACAAAAGTTCCTTTATTGAAAATCTTTTTTCCTTCTTTCAAGTATAAAAAGGTTGATCGTATGCATACTATTTACAGCTTCAACATTGCAGGCAGTAGAAAAAAGAAGTGTACAGTCAAAATAATCGTAGCATTCAAAATAATGTGTCGTGTTGTGAAGTGAAGTGAAGACATTCTGGTTGGTCGCTGCGTCACCGAGGCTCTACCAAGGAGGGACGAGGTCAGTTTGTCACCTACGAGACACACGGACGCTGGGTTCAAACACAAACCCAAGTCCCTCTACGAACAGAGCCAGAGACTGACAGGAGCTCAGCATGTCCAACGAAACGCATTCAAAACGAAGAGGAACGTTTTCACCCAAACAAAATCCAGTGCAACGTAAAATCTGTTTGTTTTTTCCTTTTTTTAAAAGCTTTTGTTTCCTGACAATGTGATAGTGTTGATGGAAGACTCCGTGTTTGTTTGCTGCTGCTTAAAGGATTCGTGACATCTGAATCTTCAGCTTGAGTCGAACAAAGAGAAAAATCGACTAAAGTTTAAAAGCTGTAAGTATTTTTCTCATCGTTGATCAGTGATTGTTGGACGTTCATATCTGCTATTTGGAGGCTGAACAGGACAAGGCTGCAATGCTAATGTTGATGATGATGGTTGTTTTTATAAATTGTAGATCATTGTCTATTTTGAGTATTTTAGATGAATGGAAAACTAAGATTGCATATTAAAACAATGAGTACCTTTCAGTCACAGTCAATGTTTGACGTATTTAAATCGTTTTAAGGACACCTTTTGCTTTAGTCCGTTTATTTCTTAGTACTTTTATATTTTCTACCTGGATTAAATGTGATTTGATTGAAACTTGATCACAACTTTCAAAGAAAATCCAATAACATTTTTAATATTAGGTTTTTCTGGTTGCAATTTGGGAAAGCTGCAGGATTTGCTACTTTTAGCAATATAAGACAATAACAAATTTCTCTCAATTGTTTAGTTCAGATATTAAAAGAATATGTTCACAAATAGAGGCTGTATAGTTTCACCCAAATGAAATAAAGTTTATTTCTCTAATTCAGGTCACATTTATGTCCAGGATACTTCAGTCAGGCGAGCTGTTTTTGTTATAATTATGTAGGCCATGATATGGGAACATTAAATTCAGTATTAATTATTTTTTAAGGAAAACAGGAAGAAAACCGATCTTCAGTTTCTCTGGAAATGAATAGATTTTTAGCTGTATGTATGCAGTAATCATCTAAATTAACAGAATAAACTAATTAAAGGTATATTCAGCTCTGTGTATATTTAAGCTTTATATTACATATCATGAGTTTCCCTGATTCGTGTCCCGTTGCTTTAATAAGACGCTGTCAGACATGCTAATGGGGTACACCTGCAACTTTTCCGTCATTTCATACACACGGCAGCCATATTGGATGGTGCTCTCATGGTTGCTAGGCAACCTTCAACATTCTCAGTTCAGTTCAGTTGTTTTTGTGTTTCCAGAAAAATTCCCACCGGATAACCCACCAACAGCCATTTAACCACCAAACACCTGGAAGTGTTTGAAGCCATCCGTCTATGTTTTTGTGTTAGATGCACAAAAACACTCTAAGACATTTTGAGGAGGAAACCAGAGAACCCAATGAAAACACACGCACGCACACGCACACACACACACACGCACACACACAACATTAAGCCTGTAATTGTAATTGGGATTCTTGTTGTGAAACAATAGTGTTGATCACTGCTACGATGACAGCTACATTTATTGATATGGAGACAGTTTTTATTTGCAAAGTCTTTATCCAGGCTACATTATCAACATAGTTTCTATGTGTGTGACCTGTTGTGGGCCCAGAGCCAGGGTGCTCGCATGTAAGTAGCTTCAATTTTTTGTTTTTTTTCCAAAAACAATTTCAAATAGTTTTTCAAAATCAACTGAAAAAGCCAAGAGATAGACCACTGTTTGTACAATTAAACTAATAATTAGTTGAAGCAATTTTTAAAATTTAATTTATACATCTATCCCAAAGTTCTGCTCGGATTTTCCTAATGTTAGCTTATCTGCATTCTTTAGCTATAGTCATAAATTGCAGGGAGCTTATAAATCTTATTATCTTATTGCACAAAGGAATCAGTCAGGAAGAGGAGGGGAAAAAATCCAATTCAAAACTAAATCCCATGGTACTCTAATGTGGTGAAATATGTTTGAGAAAAAATGAATGACAAATTAATAAATAACTTGACTGATATTGTTCTTTAATGACAGTAATTCGAGACTAACATCTAAAAATCTATTTGTTAAATGTGATGTAATTGAATGAATAATCAAGCTAACCAAAAAATAGAACTCTGCCAAGCAGAACAGAGACCGCTCCAACCTAACAACTACAAACTACACTCCATCTCTCCATTTTTGTTAACATTGTGTAAAGAAGAAAGTTGCGCTCAGTGTCTTTTTCATCGGTTTTTGTGTCATTTTGTTCAGTGGTTGTTGGTACAGTGCCACCACAGGCGAATGAGGGAACTGGTTTTTCAAAGGGTTTAAATTGTTTGACAGTGGAGTGGCAGCTGAAAATGGAAGAAATGTTGCCACTTTAATCTCCAACATGTTTTAGATTTTTTGTGTAACATACATTAGAACAAATGTATGTAAACTTTTGAATTCAAAGAAAGTTACAAAAAAAAAAAAAATGTTCCCGCTAAGTTTTACTGGCATTTAGCAAATGCAAATAATTTTGGTAATTCTAAGCTAAAACGAGAAAAAATTTGGTCAAATTTAACTTCAGACAGTGAGGAAAAAAATAGATATGTATTTTTATTCTGTGTTTTAGCTCTATGTGATGCATTAATGCAAGAGGTAAAGATCGCCAGAACAATCTTCAGTGGGATCAACAGAGAAATAAAATCAAAGTGAAATAACAGACCGCACTGTGGACCTATATGCCATACACTTGGTAGAGTGAAACGGCTGCAGGTGTCTTATATAAGCTAAGCAATAAATAAATTATATAAGTGACTGTTTGGCAGCATCATCTAATGAGGCTACAAATACATACACAGGAAGACTTGAGGTGGTGTTAAAGAAAGAGAGGCTGAGAAAGTGTAAAAAAAAAAAGGGAAGAAGGTGAGAAAGAGAGGGGGTGAGGTGAGAGGGGAAGAAGTGAAGGAAGAAGGTGTGGAGCGGGAGAGGAAGCATGAATAATCCATCAGGGGATTCGCGGCATGGATTAAAACAAGGTGGGAGCCAAAAATATCCCCGGCTAAGGCAGCTTGGCGCACTGACGCTGCAACGGAGCGCAGCGTGACGGCGGCCGCTCCCGCTGCCAGTCTTCTACAGCTCAGGAAGTCAGACGTTAAGGGGGGGATGAGGAGGAGACGCTGGGATATAAGTCTGTGCTCTAAAACTCCTGGTGTCACCAACACGAGACCTCCTATTCTACCTTAACACTAAATGTAGTTAATTTTAGACAAGCATCTGATTTTGGCTAAATACTTCATATCAATTTAGTATTTTTATGCTATGTCTCATTAAAGCCACATTTCATGGATTTTATGCAATAGACCAAGAGTAATTTCTCATCTTAAAATGCTTCAAAGTATGTTTAGAAAAAAAAATAAAAAATCTGAAAGGTGCGGCATGTAACTTTTGAACCTCAAAATTAAATCTAGTGCAATAATTCAGCTTGTTCTGTGAAGGTTTGGTAGAGAACATTGGCAAACAGTGGAGTCGGTCAGCAGGGTTAAGTTACCAAATTTCTTGTTCAAAACTGGGCCGCTTTAAACAAGAGGGCATTAATTAGAGAAGCAGCCAATGGCAGCATTAATGTTTCCATTAATGTTTTTCTATGTGCATTTTTCAAGTGTTGCATTAGAAAAGGCTGATGGAAAAGGATAAATTCAATGTAACTTCCTCAATTTCACAGAAAACAACTTTGTAAGCTTTTGACTTTTCTGAAAAAGTTAATATGGGGAAGGGATGATGGAAGCACAACTGCCTAATAAGGCCTGACGTAGTGAATGAGCCCCACCACTGGTGGGTCTGTGCCTTACCAAAGGCACAAATTAGCTCGGATACATTTCAAAGTCCAAACTTTCAGCTTGGTTTGGACGACTCTCCATTTTACTGAGATGTGTGATGCATTCTTGTTTGCCACCTCTGCATCTTTTTTTAATGTTATGAAACATGGTGAAGGCAGCATCATGCTGTGGGGTTGTCTTTAAAGAAAACCTGTTGGATGTTTCAGATAACTCCAGACTCAGGCAAAGGTTCACCTTCTGGAGATGCTAACCTTCCACCAAAATTATAAACTCTGCATCCTCGTCCATACACTTTAACTAAAATGTGTAACACATTTACACAAGGCTGCCTCGGAAACATTTAGCTTCTGAATCCATCAGAAGAGATTTGCAACCTAAAATTAGACGATGAAGTAAAGATGTCAAAACCTGAGTCCATGAATAATTGTCACAAAAATGTGTATTAACAGATGTATTTGTGCCATTTAGAAACATAAAAAAAAGAAGAGAAGCTACTTGTTTATGGAGACTCCCAATCTCATCATACCAAAGTAAATGAGCTCTCCCCAGTCGGGAACCAACTGTAATCAAGTATTTATGAGGATAATTCTTTCTGGATCCAAACAGCAGACATCAGATTGGAAAAATAACAGAACCGGAGGGATGGCTTGTGTCATAATCTGGTTTTAAAATCTTGAGCTCCGTTTTGCAAGATGCAATAAGCTCAAATCAAGGCAAAAATTAGTAAGTGTGACAAATGAGACAGTTGCTGATGGTGAACTGAGATTACAAGCAATGCTAAACCAGCCTGTTACATCTAGTCACAGTAATCAGAAATACCATCCAGATGAGCTCAGTCAGTCTTCAAAAAACGTCTAGATTTAAAGTGTGTTAAAGTATTGCATAACTCATCTAACATAATCTGACCACTGACGAACAAAGAGAGAAGTAATAATAATCTATCTAGCACTTCACTGGCTTGCATAGTTTAGAGGATAGCTATACTAGCCCCTAAGCTAGGTCAGCTAGTTGCTAGCTAACACAGCACCTACCTAGTTTAGCCAGGTGCTAAACTAGCTAGCTCAGTCTAGTCTCTCCATAGATTACAATATCCGTGTTGTGGGCAAACATCACAAATTATGTTAGAAATTGTCATCACTATTGCCTTACTGTCCTTGTACATGTTCTCCATTGGATAGTTTTACGTCACACCTACAGCTAATATCAGCGAAAATGTTAAAAATGATCATTTTGATTACATTCTCTGACCTTTTCTTACTTGTGTTTCCTGTGTTTTTCTGTGTTACAGGGTAAAGTAGACCCCCAGTATTCATGGGCATCAGGCACCACAGCCGCTCGGAAATATCTAAAATCTGTGGACCCTTGAGACCCCCTCTAAAAGACACTTACAGGCGCTTATTTTAACCCTCGTGTGTGCGAGGACTGAGGACTGGATTGGTTGATTTGCAAATGGCAGCCAATAACATGTCTTCAGCTCGCCAAGTTGCATTTTCTTTTCATTTTGTAGATCTGGCCTACAGAACATGTGGGTTTTTCGCCAATAATTTGGAATCACGTTCTACAGAAAAATCCACAAATACTGAACTGTGAACAGGCAGGAGTTCACTGTATATTAAAGTTCACTGTCCAACTGTTAGGTTCTATTGCAGACATGGTAGGGCAGCTGTGGCTACAATCCAGCAGCTTGTCATCATCAGCATGTGAATGAGTGTGTGAATGGAAATGACTGATTTCATTGCTAAGCGTCTTTGAGAATCCTGTGAGGGTTGAAAAGTGCTTCATAAGACTGATATTTCATTTCTGAGTAAGCTTAAGTTTACACTTTAAACAGAAGAAGCAGAAACACATTCTTAACTTAGTCAATGCAGCAAAACACAAACTCATCAAGAGAAGCATAAATAGGAAGCCAATTATTATTCAATGAGCAGAATTTCCTCAGGACACTGGTCATTACGCTTAAATATGAATGATAATTAAAATAACAAAATGTACGCAAAAAACATTGCTGGTCCAGTTACAGTCGTGATAAATCTAGAATATTGTTTAGTAAGAAAAATAATATTTTGTTGGGTTGTCCATTTTTTTTCACTGTGGATGGATGGATGGATATCAAATTATATTTCACATGGTAAACCACTGCACTACAAGCTATTAAATACATTTTTGATGAATGCAGGCAGCAACAGCCTATTTCGTGGCTCCATGGCTTGACGTACAAGATAGATGAGTTACAATAAAACAGCGATTTGTCCTCTGAGGCTGTAGTAGAAACAGCTTTGCCGCGTAGATCACTCCGAGAGCAAATTGTGATTGCATAATTTTATTGCCCTGCACTGTGGAGATGCTGTGCTGTCCTTCGGCTGCACAAACTGAACGTGTGCTGGCACGTAGACACCGTAGGAAATAATATCAACCAAACACTACTCCTTAATCTTCTTCTTCGTCAGTGGTCAAATGTAATATCCAATGAAGGTTGTAATGTAGTCTGACTACAGAGTTATACAACAAAACACAAAACTCTCACCTTTAGAATGAATTAGCCATCAGCTAACACTAGGTGACTGTTAACTAATGATCTTCAGGCGATGATAAAGCAACGATGCAGCTTTGTTCCCTGCGCCAGATGTTTTAGTGCATGTTTGCACATAAATATTTATGGAATAGAATAAAGCTTCAGCCTCTAGAGCGTCTTTGAGTTGGCATTTTTAATGGAAGACTAGTAGCTAACTTTTACTATCAAGAAAGAAGCTGAAAAGACTGTGCTACAAAAGAAAGTTTAATGTACTGTGACCAGTACGAATTCATTTCATCTGCCTTGTCTAATCGCCACAATAAAGGTTGCATTTTTGAATTCAGATAAATTCATATTGTCGCAGTGATGTTAGCGCCAGTTGACTAATCACTGACATGAAGTACAAATGACACGGATATTTCTCCTATTAACTTGGATTCCTCTGTTAGATTTTCTACCAAGCTAATCAGCAAACATCAGGAAAGCAATGACTTTGATTTTCTGTGCTGCTTAAGAATGATAGTCTGCCTGTAGCTTTAGCAACAGCAGCAGAGGAAGTGAACGAAGTCGCTCTGTCCGTGTTGGCCCCATCTGGTGACATGGGGAATAAAAAACAAACAAACACATGTTCAAGAGATATTAAGTTGTGGCCATTACTTGTTATAATGAAGTCATTCCTAAGAGTTATGAAGTCATGTTTTTTTTTTCTCGCCCACGTCACCAGACGGGCTCCTTAGCCAAACCAAGTACTGAAATAACATTGTGAAGCCAATTTCCTGTAAGCTTTGTAGCTAGAATCCCTATTTTTGAGGTTTTCTTTCCTCTGTCACACCTCTCTTACATACTTCACAGATAAACAGTACTAACTGGGTAAAATTTCAAACCTCAACAGAGTCCATACTTCCAAGAAGCAATCGTTTCTCAGCAGCTGAAAAACCCAGAACCTCTGTACGAAGCACAGCGTAGAACAAGAGGCTGGTTTTTACTAGGGTAATGCTGCACTAAAACACACCGTTTTTAATGGGAACAGAATAACACTTAATTATTTTTTTAATTATTATTTAAACAAGGCTCAAACTCATGTCTTGCAACTCGACAATACTTGGAAGGACTGTGACTTCACTTACAGCAGCAATATTTTCTTATAATTACCCTGTTGCTCAAAACTGACAAAAAATAACAAAATAGCGTTAAGATGTTAAACTTTATATTAGGAAAATAAAATGTTAGCTACACGTGTCCCATGCAGATTCCATTCACTTAGATTTTTAGAAATGATTTTGTAACTTTGCTATGCCTTGTAACTCTGTGGCTGCTGCTGTCACTTTGGTCTGCTCCCTCTTACTTTCTGCACCCTGTGTTGTTTCTGGGTTTTTCACCGTCTCTGGGCCGTTCGCCCCTCCGTCAATTCATTCCCATATTTCACATGTACATGTTGCCATCAAATCCCTTCCTACTTCTGTGTTGTAAACAAACCATTTCATATCCTTGTATTTAAACAAATGCCTATATATATAATATATATATAAATTGTTGAGAAAATAAATTTGAAATAAGCTAGTTTTAAAACTTAACATGTCTTGATTCAAATACCTTAATTGTGGTTTTGAAATTAGTAATGTATTCTGGCTTTTTGACCTTTATGGTACCTGTAGTTACAGCAGATGGTTTGCTAGGATCGTTTGAATTGCCTTTTGTCTGTGTGGGAAAACAATACAGTAGAAGTTGTAGCTTTTCACACTCATCTGTGAAAAGCCATAAACACAACAGGGGTTCCTGGCTTCAGATAAAGGGTCAGAGATAGCTCCTGGTTGGAGGAGCAAAGATACGCCTTATTTGAATAAATTAAAGATAAGAATACGCCTTTTACTATAAAACTTTCCACATGGAGTAACAAATCAGATTTGCTCTTGCAACTCTCCAAAGACGTCTTTGCTTTTCTGTCTTTCCTTCTTTTTCAAAGTCTGTCAGGTAAATGAATGTATATCTCCGTTGTTCTGCAGTTTCTGTTGTAATTTTATGCATTGTCTTATATTGGATTAAACTCTATAATTCTGTGACGTCAACACGCATTGTTTTCCTTGTGGCTACACGCGGCCCGCCGGGAGGACCTGGGATCCAAACGGAAGAGAGAGAGCCAATCTTTTTCCAAAATTAACTAATTCAGAGAAACTCTTCCTTAACAAAAATATATATATATATATATATTTGTGCTTTTGAATATGCATCATGGAGATAATCATAAAAAATGTTTAAGATTTAATATTACACCCTGTTTCCAGACCAGCTGAGTCTCTGAAAATATTAACTATTATAATCCCTGATAACTGTTCGCAGTATCGGCAATATTTATCAGTAGCATCCAGTAAACATATTTCCTCACAGAAAACCATAAACAGAATATAGAAATTTACTAGAAATCATTGCTCGTCAAAGCGGCTACGAAATGTCTCTAAGGCAGATTTAAATGTACTGTTGGTAGGAAACGTCCCACGGCAAGAGAAGAATTGGGTATAAAATCAGTAAAACTACAAAATTCTGTCATGGAAAGGTGTCCTTTTTGAACATCTGTCTCATTTTAGTCTGACTTTGAACCAAATGTTACTACTGACAGGAAATAATGTTAGAGAAAACTCAAGCTACGAATGTTTTGACATCTTTAGCCTAGCCTAGCATTACACCAGCCGTGCTCAAAATACCGTCTGTTTGACTTTTAATGCTGTTGTTGATACTGTCCCCAGGGCTCGGATGTAAAGCATTTTTCATTACCAGAACGTGTCATTTTTTTACAGAGTCAAAAATGATCTTTGAAAAATTGTCTGGATTTCTGTAGTTATAGTTAACTATAGATTAGTTAATGTTTGGCTAAAATAATGCCTTCCCCTAATTATATTTTGTTTAACAGCTTATGATAAGATGATTATGATTTAGCCATTTTTTCCAAATCATTTTAATTACTTTCTATGCAAATAGGCAAATTTTGCTGAATTCAGTATAACGTGCAATCACTTGGACAAAACTATAGCCTACTAGGAAGTAGTGAAATGTTGACTGCAACGATGTTAAAGCAGATAATTTTGGGAATTAAGCTTGAGAAGCATTTAGCAACGAGTTTACATAGCTTTACTACCAGGTATTGCCTGCTATAGAGTGAAATACATCAAAGGTTTATATAATTTTGACAATATTTTACATGTCTAACCTACTGGTTTGCTGCTGTACCATAGCACAATTGCTCAGATTTTTTGAACAAGCTGCAAAGGGATTTGATTCCTGTAAATGTTGGGTTGTCAGTTTGTGATGATAAATGTGTCAGGAAACATAATATAGACATTCATGGTGGCCTCAAAATCCATTAAAAACAAAACAACAACAAAAAAATCATTGACACAGCTGTGTAACAAACTGGATGTAGCATACTGGTAACATTCCACTTTTTATTACTGGCCTACTTTGTTCATCTTTTTTTTCCCCCTCTTTTTTTTGTTTTTCTAACAAAATTCCGTCGTTAAAAATCTTTCGGTGTTATACTTTTTATAGAAAATATTTTTAAAAAAGAGCAATTTACAGTTATCTTACACTTCAAATGTCCTCTGGCTTTTTGTTTTGGAACAGATATGACTTGTTTTGTTCTTTTGCAGCACAAGGTGTCACAGAATATGCATCGCAACAACAAACAGAAGTCACCACAGCTCAGGAAAAAAAAAAGAATTTCTAAAAATACGGAGACTTCATACAAGAAAAAGAAGAAAAACAAACACAAAAAAAGAAATACATGCATACATACAAACACAATGCCATGCGAACACAGTTCATTTTTGGGAAGTAAATTAGTTAAGATTTGCATTTCAGTACCGTTATTCAAACATTTCATGCCATCTCGCTATACATACATGACATGGGTTTTACAGTATGCGACATTCACTGCATCTGCTGTGGCAAATGGCTACGAAAAGGCCTAATTCTTTTGCAGGGGCAATGTCTCGTTGATGAAATTGCAACTTCAGTGAGAAATTCACACAAACACGTTCTAACCCCGCTAACAATGTTCATTCATAGTAAACTATTGAGATTTTTTTTTTCTTTCGCTCCTTTTTTTTCTCCTTTTATTACTTTTGTCCAAAAATTTTAAAATCAAGTTAAGGTGCACATAAATGTGGGCTCAGTAACAGTTGGATATTTAATAACTAAAATGTTCGCTATCCTTTGTGAAACAATGCATTTTCCACAATAAAATTTGCTTCTGCGTGAAGATTGCAACCCCGCTTCCGACTACGGCATTAGTCAAGCTGGACGAGGAAATCTCACCGTGTTGGTGCTGGTACAAAGAAACAAAACAGGAACTCTTCCCTCTAAACCAGCTTTAGCAGCCCTGTAGGAAGATATCAACTGACTTATAATCAGCTATATTTGTGCACAAATGGGGCCCCCTCTATTTATTACAGTGCACCAGCTAAGACTTGCCTGCCGGAGGTTATCTGTTGGGGTTTGTTCTGGGAGTTCAACAGGGACACTCATCAGGCCGTGGTAGAAGAAGATAATGCTGTTTACCCTGGGAGGCGAAGGTACCCATTTTAGTATGTGTAGAGGACAATGTCATTTTTATTTATGTGATTTCATTTGATGTTTTGCAGCAAAGAGGAGTCAGTTGTTGTTAGGCATGAGCTTTGTTCTATGTCAAATATACCAAATATATATTTGGTATATGTATACCAAATATAAATATACCAAAGGTTAAAAGTCAAAACGAAGTCAAAAACTGTCAGCCTGGTCATCATCTTCCTATGCATTTTTGCTCGATTCTCATCTCCTTTCAGTGCTTCAGCTCAATGGGGTTTCTCCCATTGAGCTGGATTTTTCCGGTAGGATTTCAACCAATCAGCGAACAGAGGGAGGAGTTTTTGACGTCGATTTTCTGCCCTGTTTTGAATTGTAATTTGCCTGTAGTTTTAGCAATGGCAGCAGAGGAAGTGAACAAAGTCATTCAATTTGTATTGGTTATGCTTCCAAATTTTTAAATGAACATTTATAGCCGTCCTGTTTGGCTCAGCGCTTCTATCTTGGCAGTGGTGGATGGATTTTACAGCCCTGGTATTTACCCAATTGAACGTTGGCGATTGGGTAAAATTTGAAACTTGAACAGAGTCTACCCCTTCAGCAAGATATCATTTTTCAACAGCCAAGGGTCCCAAACCCTCTGGTTTGGTTTTTGGGACTGGTTTTTACCAGGCTAGAAATTGCTAAAATGTTCTGTCACGTTTCCACAGTTGACATTTTGTTAAAAGAGGAGCTAATTACAGTGTCATAGAACTAGAAGTTTTCTTTTATTCAATTGGGGTTTAGAGTAGGGCTTCCTGCTCCATCCTGCGTGCCAGAAGAACCAAACTTCTCTTAATGTTTAGAGACCAGGCTAAGCCGACTGCTTCTGAAACAGGTCAGGCACATTGTTTTCAAAAGAAGGGATCAACAACCACTTTTTTGGGGGTGGAAGTGTCGGGGGAGACGTTTGGAATAATTTTGAAACAAATGTTAGCAACAGGCTACGTTTTGTTAGTATTTATGAAGTAAAACAAATCCCCCAACAGTAAAGTAACTGCTTTCTGTGAGGTCCATTCATAAAAAATAAATCAATCGCTTTCCTTCAACTTTTGTTGGATGTTTTAAATTATTTTTCTTACATTGATAATAGTATCTGAACTCTGGTGCTTTTGTCTGATGTAACTGTACCATCAGCTGTTACTATTGTTTCCTAACAAATCCAGGCCTTGTTTTGTTTGCTTGTTTTTAAACCTTTTCAGTAGTGAAAAACAAGACAGAGGCACCGGCCATCACTCAGTCTACACAATAAATCTATACTACTAATAAGTTCAGCAGGAGCATATTCTATGTTACTGACTAAAATAATAACTGTATTGTCATGGGTGTAATATTCACTATGGTATATTAGCAGAAGTAGGAATAGTTCAAGTATTTATTATTTTAAATTAATTCAATCAGTTTATGTTAATTGATTTTTGTTTAAAATTTGCGTATTAGCATCATTATAACTTGAATCCCTATTATATTTACTCGATGTTATCGTACCAATACTGGCCCAAGCCAAGTACTAGCCAGCTTTCTTGCTTTCTCTTTGTTTTTCTGTTTAGACTTTTAAACATAGCGTGCATCAATATAACCTGGTCAAAAGTATAAAAGTAACTCAATAATTTGTAACTTTGGCTGTTTTGTCAGTGTAAATGGTTAAAGGAGTTTAGATCTAAAAGTTAAAGAAAAATCCCAGAAATTAAATTTGTATTCATAAAATCCACAGCTTTCAGAAAAAAAAACTTCATCTGGAAGGAACAACCTGCTAAACAATTAAAAATTACAATGTGCATTTTGTTGGGATTTTTCTCCAAGGTAATTTTTTCCCTCACAATATGAAACAATATGAAGTGTTATTTACTCGCCTCATTTTTATTTTTATTGTAAAACCTGCATCATCATCACTTTCAATCAACAGCAGTCAGTTTTGGGATGAAGGGGTTTCAATTCATGGTCATTACTTTTCTTATGAATATTAAAACTTACTGAGATTTTATTTTTAAATAAAAAAAAAACAACAAAAAACTAGAGAACAAAAGCTTCTGTACACTATTTGGCACCATTAATAGGAACTGAACGGCGTTCGAACCTGACAATCACCAACTGCACCGTAACTGAGAGTTTCTGCTGCGATTGATCCGCTGAAGAGCTCAACGTAATAAGCCGACATTTTGGTTTTAACGTTTTCAATGCACAACACTGGAGTTCTGCTGTTAGGCTTATTGCCTTTGAAATGCTGCTGCACAACAGTCCCTTCCCACCGGCTCTCGCCCTCTGCAGCTCACTGCAGCATTTTCTGGCCCCTGCCTAAGAATTTCTACAAACTCTGGAACAAACTGAATTTTCTCCCTCTACTTTTGCTGAACCTTGACAATTCTATCCTCGCAATTTAATGTGGAAGATAGTTCTTCGTAACGGACACAGTGTAAGCCATCTGCCAGGTTCAGCTGTTGCTGAGCTATTTTTGATGCTACAGAAAAGGATGCAGTGGGCTTTCGGCCTACTGTATTTTTCTCTCTGCACATGATTTGGTTTTGTCTCCTTTTGCTGATACTGAGGGGGTTAAAGTAAGGTGCGTGCAGAGTCGTCTTTGTCTGTTTTATCTGCTCACGTGTCACTCTTACTGACGCGTCTCAGTGTCTGCCCCTTAAGGAACTTTGATGACCCTCATCTGTTTATTGAGAGATGACTGCAGGAGATGAACACACAACTGGTAACATCAAAACCCACATATTACTGTATTTCTGCAGATTTCTTTAAAGATTTAGCAGGCAAGTTTTGGTAACTAAATTGTTTTGTATTTCTAGGAGTTGGGGAAAGCTTAAGTAACCAGTTTGTGCTAATGACACACTGTCCGGACCGAGGACTGAATGATCAACCAGTTGGGGCTGCACTAGAACCCGGTCAACTTAGCTGCTGTTGTTAGGGAGCAACCACTCCTTGGCGGACACCATATACTCCCCTACATCGTAAGAGATGCCTCAGCATCTGAGAGTCCACCAGTAAGCCATGGTTTCTGATCACTGACGTTAGTAACTGCTCAAACGTTTGTCACATGATCAGGATTTTCCCTGACTTCGATGCACTCTATCTCCTCCCGTTCCCTCTCCCGCTCGCGTTCCCTCTCCCGCTCTTTCCGCTTCGCCCGCTTTTTCTTCTTGTGCCTCTTTTTGGACGGTGGAAAGAAAGTCAGGAAGACGGGCAGGATGACGAAACAGTGCAGCAAAGTGCAGCCCGCCGTGAGCAGGGAGCACTTGAACAGCGTGTAGGTCAAATTGGAAGGCACAAACACTAGAGGCATGATCCCGATCACGAAGCAGGACGTGTTCTGCAGGATGGCTGCCCCGTGCTCCTCCAGTGCCAACTTGATGCACTGCGTCCTCGTGTGCTCAGTGGCCAACACAAAAGTGTACAGGTGTGGTGCACAGTGATCCATAGCGAAGTTGAGAGTATAAATAAGGCACAGGATTGAGATGCTGTCCATGCCGACGTTCCAGAGGGTCATCAAACCCAAGACGCCCAACTCCACGGACGTAACCGTGAGAACGAGCCAGAAGTTTCCCAACGGGTTGATGACCAGGAAGAACGTGAGGATGAGGATGGTGAGCACGCTGAAGCCTGAGGTCAGGATGGGCGAGATGACGGAGGAACTGTAGCGGTCCATGAAAACAAACGTGGGATTGAAGGCAATGAACTTGATGCTGTTGATCAGCATCAAGGGGCGAAGCTTCTCCAAGAGCTCCACCACCTCCTCTCTCTTCTTCTCCGTGGTCCGCGCTACCAAATACATGCGCGAGGCAATGATGTCGTACTCGTCTGTGTTGCGGTTTTTCGAGAAGATGATGTCCTCTGTAAAGTGCTGGTACTCCGGGCTGCGCAGGAAAGAACCCTTCAGAATATTGATGAAGTCACTCTTGGTCGACGCGCTGATGTTCACCACCCGAAGGTAGTGGAAAAAGTTGTCCATCCAAGAGATCTTGTTGAAGCCATGACTGAGAGTCTTCAGGTGCTCCTGCACAGTGGAGTTCCAGTACTCGATGGGCTCGTAGATGTAAAACCCAATCACAGGACTGTAGTTACTGAAGTACTTCTGCTGGGTCACAGCGTACGAAACGCTTGGCGAGTTACTGGCCAGCAGGTTCACTATGTTCGATCCATCACTGATTTGTAAACATCCCATGAATGAAAAAGAAGCATAGATGAGATAAAGGATGACCACAAAAGGCTTGACGTAGGTGTTGGTAATCCACTCGGTGTAATGCTCGCGCAGGAAGTGCTGGATGAAGTGATTTTGGTACGGCACACTGTCGTGGTGGGTGGACAGGTCATGGCCGTCGCTCATCATGGTTTTAAACCATGTCGGCTGGCGGTCCAAGTATTCTGCTGAGGGGATCTTGCAACAGAAAACGCTGTGGTAGCGGTTCTGCTCAAGCTGTCCGGCGAACACCAGGCAGGAGCCATAAAAAGAGAAAACGTAGAAGTAGTTGACCAGGATGGCCACGCACATGCTCTGGCAGAAGATTTTCACCGACTCGATGTTGGTGAAAGGGCTGGCTCCCATGCCGAAGGTGATGATGTAGAGCGAGCTGGTCATGGTGTAGCACACCATCACGTCGGCGAAGGCGTCAGCCACGCGCTCCTTGAAGGGAAGGTTTTCCCTTGTTCTCCTCCAGCCTGCCAGAAGTTCAAACACCCCTTTGGTTCCATGACCTGCAGAGGAAAGGAAAGAGGAATGTCAGGATATGAACGTAGAAGTAGCAGATTTACAGTATTTGATGTGGTCATATGAGTCAAACCACTCAGAAAATATGGGTCATATATGTGGATTGGTAGGTCACCTATCTGACCCACCAATCCACATCGCTTCATCTCTACATGGGTATTGGATTAGTAAAACTATGATAATAACTTTGTACTTTTTTCCATCCTTTCCATGATAACAAGGATACTTTGCAAAACTGAGATTCCCTGCTTTGTTTGCAACTCCTGTGGACACAAAGACCGAGAATTTTAAAAGTCCATTCCAAAAGGACAACTTTTCAAAAACTCAGATTGTAATATATCCATGTATATAAAAAAATGGAGTGTATTTTTACAGCAATTCATCAAATCCATAGAAGCCAAAGGCGCCACATTCAGTCATCCAGCCATTCACGCACACATTCACAAGTAATGGTGGGAAGCTACTACATAGCCACTGCTGCCCAGGGGAAGTCTTCTATGGCAACTGGGGATGCTCTGTGTTAATGCACTGTGAATAGAAACATTTTATTTGTGCACATATATTTACTTCAGTCAGCTTAAATCTTGGATCTTACCATCAGAATGGTGCAGTTCCACTCTGATCATGATGCTTGTGTTTTGAGAAAAACAATCTGAGGGATTTGCATGAAAATCAACAAATACGGACCCATTTTTATTTCCCAAATTGTTGCATTTCTTCAAGCTGCTGCCATAGAAGAGACACGCAGCCTAACCAAACCAAAACAACAAGCTGGTGCTGGAAGTTTAAGGTTGTTTTCACACTGGTATATTCAGTTCCACTGGAAACCAAAACTCAAACACTTTCAGTTGGTGTGGCTCGCTTTCACACTACAGCATTTACTTAGTATTAGATCAATATAAAAATTCCCACTATCGCGCACCCGTAATAAATATTGATGAGTCAAAATGAGTTCCACTTTTCTATAAACAGCCAACAGCTTCTCAAAGAAAAAAGTTGGTATTTCATTAAAAATAACTGTCAAGAAAACATATGTTTAATTAAGGACAGCCAGTGCGATTCAAATGACAAATATTGCTTTTGGCACATTGCTAAGTGGATCAAATATTTTCCAACAGGATTCTGCATCTTTCTCACATGGATCTTGGGAACTGTCTCCAAGATTTGTGTGAATTTGGATGTTCTCTCTGTGCAAGCGTGGGATTTCTCTGGGTACTCTGAATCCTCCCACAGTCCACTATCTAAATTGCCCAAGGTGTGTGTGTTTTTTGTGTGTATACAGCTAATCTCTTCTCCTCCATCTAGTTCCCTCCAACTCCCCCACTTGCTGTCATTGCTAACTATTTTTTGTAGACCCTTATGGCATGCAAATCAGCAGAAAACCTTTGCTGCACCTTTAAATAAATCATACATTTGTTTTACCCGCTTTGTAAGCGTCTTAGCACCGTTCCCTTCCACCGCCTTCTCTCCTCTCCTTATACGTGAGGTGTAATTGTACTTGGGGGTTATTACGCAACGGGATCCAAATCCGTCTTCTTCAGGTCCATTCACTGGAATCCAATCTGTGGGCCTTTTCACGAGTCAAAAATACAGACAGAGAAACACAGCGTACAAAGGCATAGTGCAAAACCACCCACGCTGGAACACCCATTCACCCACACGCCGTGCCGCCGTTGAAAAATGCACGAGCCGCATGGCTGGGAGTAAATGTGCTCCGGCAGGAAACAGTGAATGCACGATCAACTCCATGTTCCCGGGCCACATGAATGTTTCAGAGCGGTGAACGCCGCCACATTTGGAACACCCCAGTCATCGGCCTAAGGATGTGCCTGCGCGACGCTAGCAGGCCGACGGAGTCACTACCCTTGACGACGTTCTAAATTCCCCTTGTTTGACACAGAGGGGAAAAAAAGCTAATTAACTATAAAGGATTAAGCCTATGTAATGAGTCAGCTAGATGACGCTTCCTGCTTTTAGTTTTATTAAGCTGTCCTGCAAGTCAATTAGTTAGTGTCACTTGGTTTAGAGGGAAGGAAGAGAGGGAAGAACACCAGGGGCCTCCACATGCGTCTTCCTACTCAGATTATCCAACAGGATGTAAAGAAGGATGTCATTTTGTAGACATGATTGAAAAGGATCTAGAATTCATTACGGTGATTGATTTCAGGCAGGTGGAGGTGGATAACAACAAGCAGCCCATCTGGAGACGAGTCCCTGGTTAGAAACATTACCAACAGAGACTTCTGCCGTCGCTGTTGAATATCCAACAAATTAGGCTGTGTCACTTCCAGTGCATCTGGAAAGTATTCACAACCTTTGCTTAATACTTTGTTGAGTCACCTTAGGGAGCTTTTACAACCTCAAGCCTTTCTGAATGTTTGGTTCATTCCTCTCTGTAGTTCTTATCCAGCTCCATCAGGTTGGATGGAGACATCTGTCAACCATGTTCAGATCTCTCCAGAGATGTTTAATCAAATTCTAGGCTGGACTCTGGCTGACATTCACAGAAGCTTTCGATCTCTAAAGCTTCTAAAGCTTTAGAGATCTTGGCTATGTGCTTTGAGTCATTGTCCGGCTCTAGTCTCAGGTCAAGATGCTCTGCAGCAAGTTTTCATCCAGGAAGTCTCTGCACATGCGCCTCATGTTCACTCTTGCTGGGTACGTCAGAATGAATTAATCAGAATACCTTTACTGTTATTGAACAGAAGCATGAGAAAGTTTCATTTCAGTACGGCCCATCCAAATAAAATACAAACAAACAGCATAAGCCATGGTAACAGATATAAACCAAGAACGTCTGCAAAGTGTGGACGCCACGTAGAGAGTTAAGTGTGAGGTTGGAAGGAACTGAACAATCATACGGTGAACTCCGACACACTAATATAAACATCACATTTGTTATGGATGACGAGGAAAGTGGATGTGACACAGGGCAACAGATGTTGTTTTCTGCCTTTTATAATTACTGCGTTAACAAAACTAAACCCAGTCACCATGATGTTCCTTACACAAAGCAACACAATTTTTCTGCGATTTTACGACCGAACACGACTCCGTCTCCGCAGTGGAAACCCATACTTTCTTTTGATCTTGTTCTCTGATCTGCGCACACACACTCCGCAGAGCAACGGCGAGTACACAGTCAGCAATGAGAGCAGCCTGGCTGTACTCTCCCAGTGATGTCATCTTGTTTTTGGCAGCTGCAGTAAAAAACTTCACCAGTCTGACTCAAAATCGCTTCTGCACACAACACACTTGTTTATGCTGCATAAAGATGAGGTTGTTTTTTTTTAAAGCCAGGAATTACCATGTAACAATGAGCACACTGCATCTCTGATGACAACATTAACACATTCAGATGTCAGGAACCCTGACTAACTTTGCTTTCCTTCAGTGGTACCTTCAAGGCTGCTGAGTGAATAAAATATCCACTGTTCCTTTGTATTTAAGGGATTCTGTGTGTTGGAGTGAATCTGAGTTGCTATGGCAACTAGGGATGCTTTGTGTTAATGCACTGTGAATAGAAATATTTTATTTGTGCACAGATATTTACTTCAGTCAGCTTAAATCTTGGGTCTTATCAGAATGGTGCAGTTTCACTCTGATCATGACGGGTGTGCTTGGAGAAAAATAAATCTGAGGAATAGGATTGATTGACCAGACAGTATTGGAACTAAAGTGTTCAAAGTGATTGTTTTTATATAACTGACACTAAAAATGATTAAAAGACAAAGCATGAAAATCAATAAAAATAGACCCATTCTTATTTGCCCAAATTGTAGCATTTCTTCAAGCTGCTGCCGTAGCAGAGACACTCAGCCTAACCAGACCAAAACAACAAGCTGGTGCGGGAAGTTTAACCCCTAGAACCCGACGGACCCACCGGTGGGTCCAGAAGCCACGACCTTGGCTCGCTCTGTAAACAAAGGCTCCACGTGCCTTTAAATTTTTTTTATTTTTTATTATCCGCTAAAAGAGGCTTTGATCTTTCAAAAACTATTCCGCATAAAGGTTTTGCCCAAAATGTTAAGTTTAAATTTATGTATACCCCCTGAGGGTGTAAGGGACCAAAATGGTGACATCTGTTACATTTTTAGCTGCTGTGGTTTGCTTTCACACTGCACTCTGCCAAATGAACCAAACCATTTGGAAAACTTGTTCACCTCCTTGCCTGTGGTGGCGCTGCAACAAGAAGCACTGAAAGAAAAGACACAAAAACCTGAGCACAACTTCCTTCTGCATTAAACGTAAATAGAAATTTGATTTTTAGGATTTCTCTTTTGTCTTCGGTAAAAAGACCAAAAGCCATTTCTACTGCTACCACAACGCTCACAGGTTTGTTTTGGTTGTATTTACCCAGAATGCCCTGCACTTTAGTCAACTACCTGTTTTGGAGTGGTCTCCAGTCCACTTGGCCTTCACATATGCATTCGAAAAGAACCAAAGTTCACTTCATCCAAACCGAGACCAAGGCTTGTAGGTGGACCAGAGTTTGCTTTTTTGGTTCTCATCATAGTTACATTATCTATTCACAGCTCTGCATATGACCTGGACATTCCAGTCAAATGAACTAAACAGACAAAGTGGACTAAACAGGGCTGGAGGGAATGCAGCCTTATACTCTGCTAGCATAGTGAGTACATCCAGAAAAAAAACAGCTGACCAGGCTAACAAGGTTATTGTTCAGAAGTACTTTCTCTATGAGACAGACTAACAAAAGGAAATGCAAAATGATGCTGCTTGTTAGGTGTTCTAATGCTAAAAGCTAACAGCGTGACTGACGTTTGACAGCAATTTACAAAGACCAATAAAGCTCCTGTATTTTGTAACATTGACATAGTGCTTTTACTAAATAGTGAGTTGCTGGAGGTGTGGTCTCTGTTGAAGCTTTATATTTTACACAATCGCAAATGATGTACAAAATTCGCCAAAAGTGAACTGCAAGTAACCCTTTTGGGAGTTCTTTACATTTCATCTTTGCATCTTTGCCAGCAATAAAATGTCTCTTGCTCCAAATTTAATTGGTCTGAGTTTTTGAGTGTGGCTAACATGGACTGAATGGCTTTGTTCATTTCCTCCGCTGCCAATGCCAAACTACGACTATGTAGAGGCAGAATAAAATTCTAAAGCAGTGCAGAAAATCTGCATCAATCCTCCTTCTGCTCACTGATTGGTACAGTTGAAATTACAACGAAGAAATCAACCTCCATGAAAGAAATCCCAGACGGAGCACTGAAGGGAGATGAGAATGGTACGGTGTAGAAAGGAAATGGCCACAATCAGATCAATGACGAGTGTATGTAAAGTTCTGCCTAGTATCGTATCAAAAGATCCTGTTTAACTGTGAGAACATCATCACTGGTCACTGGTCTAAGAAGGTTTCCCAATGTACAACTGTCTGTTCCTTCCAGGTTACACACTGATAAGAATCATGCGTCAATTTAACTTTGCTAATCTTTGCCGACAACTCTGATGAACTTTTGCAAAAACAAAAGATCTTCAAAGATCCCATCCGTTCTTTTGACTCACCTGTTCACCTCTTATCTAATCGAGGAAAAACTTGATTAAGGACTAATGAAGGTGAAGGGTTAAGGTGGGTGACCCTGTTACGCAACAGGATGTGCGCAGACAGGGAGAACAAATGGAAACTGGAGCTGATAATTAACGGATGAAGAGGCAGGAGGTGCTGCAATCCCAGCATTCTCCCCGGTGCAGGTACAGCACTGAACGGATTGTAGCAGGGCTGTTTGTCTCCGTCTGTCTTACTGGCTATTTTCTGCCGCAAAGGGAGTCAGGGGGATAAAAGAAGTCAGCCTTACAGTCTCGCACAGTGACCACAGGTCTTCTGTAATGGAGGTCCTTGCCCTCTTTGCCCTCATCTCCCTCCCCAGCCTACAACAGAATTCTACCAGGTCGTTAAGCAAAATTACTGCCCTAAAACTTCTGTGGCCGGCATGTCCCCCTCAACACATCCATCACATGGAAAGAGAGCGTGTCAAGGGGTCCCGTTCACTGTGGATTCCCCCGATATGGGCCGCCGTTAACAGTGCCGGCCTGTCACACGGGTGATGATGACAGAGGAGGCAATATCGCACGGAGGAGGTCTTGTTGCAGAAGACCAACCCAAACTCAATAAAACCAGATGGGGTAAGAGATATTGAGGACGAACACCAGGGGAACCCAAATGCAATCTTCACATAGCAATCAATACCTGGGTGATTTTGTTCCATTAGAAGCCCAGTGAGCTTTTCTGCAACAAGGAAAGGACATTTTTCCAAAGGAAATCTTTATCGCCACCATTTTACCTAAATGTCCTTGTCTGGCTAATTGCAGTTGTTAGCACGCATATTAGTTTTAGCTGGAGGAGATCTTAACCGAGCGGGGAGGTATCACACAGAACTAGTCTGCAGACGATTAGTTTCTTTATCCAGGAAAAGTAGAGGGAAGATTTAGAAGCTGCTCTGGGGAAAACGTCAGACTGCAATCACAAATAGCCATAAGTTCAAGCAGCTAAATCATCTCAAAGGCACTCAAGAACCAATTTTTCCAATTTAGCAACAAACGGAAAAAGACTTCAGCATGAAGTCTCATTTAAAGGTCAAAGATATCAGGGTGTTTGGAGGAGAAATAACTGTAGGGTTGTTGTTTTTTCTTTGCCATTTTTAGAGGATATTAGACAAATGATATTTGTGACAATAGTTAGTAGTATTTATTAGCATAATGGTAAACATGGTGGGAAAAACGCTGCTTTGTAAACTATGAAACACAATTGCTGCTTTTACAAATAAAACATAGTTGGGATCTGGAAGGTCATTGGTTCCCAAACCTTTCTGTGCCGTGGCCCCCAAAGACCTTTAGTTTCTGGCTGTGGACCCCTTTTTGCAAACCCACAGACAATGATATTACATAAACTTTAATGTTTAGGATGTTTTTCATCACTTTTTTCAGTATCTAATTGTCATTACATTTGTTTAGCAGAAATTCTGCCTCAAACTTTCTGATTTCAGTCAGCCAGGAGCTATTAGCAGGACAATTCTTTTTCTCTTTTCCTTATTAAAAACGTGTCCATTTTGCTCTTGCTATGCTAGCTACAGGAGCAAAGCAGCTTGATAAAATTGACTGTCAGCCAATCAGAAAGAAAATAACATTTCAGGACATTATTTTAACTTAGATTGTATAATAATGAATGAATAATGAAAAACAAAATATTAAAAAGTTCTGATTAAGAATTTTGTTTGTTTCAATTTCTTGATTTTTCAGTTTTGTTTTTCATTTCTACTCTCATGCTTTCTGAGGCCCTTCTAGCGTCCCCTGGTGGCCATGAGGACACCGGTGTCATCATGACATTTATAACCTAAAGCTTTAAACCTTGGGTTGTGGTGCATATGCTTAGACCAAACAATGTGTTGCTTCGTGTTTTCTGGCAGAATCCACTGAAGGAGTAAATGAAAGTGGAGTTAGATGAAAAGCCAAGTAATCAAGCTGATTACAAAACATTCTCCTGGGAACCCAAAACCTGTGCAGCAAATCTCATGGAAGTCTGTCCAACACTTGCAAAGATGTTCCAATAACGTTGTGGCTCTGGAGGAAAAGATCCAGGATCAGCAAAGCGTTAAGACCCACAGTAGGATAATGATCCATTTATAACTGAGTGATAATAGAGAAATGGAGGCTTGTCTCTGTTACGCTCAAAACAAGGAGACACCATGTAGGTTTGATGAAGTTGTCTGTGTGGTGTGTCAAAGAAAAGAAATAACATTTTCTGGCACCCCTGGTAAAAATATGCTAAAAGCAATGTATTAATCTTGTACTGTACTTGTACTGTATTTAGCGCAATGTGATAAGGCCATTCAGTTTAACAAGGGTCCCTGGACGCTTAAAGGTCTCCAGCATCACAGATCCTCCACTGTACTTAACAATGGGTGTTTCCCAGAGCAAACCAACCTGTTTTGTGTTTAAAGGGGCAGTATTATGTAAAATTTACTTTTTTGACTTTACATTATGTTATACTTGTAATGTTATTTCTTCATCAGAAACATACCTGGAGTGTTGATTTGATTCTTTTATGCAGGTTTGAGAAATCCTTTCATCTCTCATGACAACAATTCAGCTATGGAAAACGCCTGGGTGCACATAGGACCGCCTTTGAGGACAAAGCTCCTCCTCTGAGCTGCATATTCCAAGTTTCCATCTCACAGAGCAGCCCTTCCTCACAACTCCCCCACTCAGCTCCTTCAGACTAGCCAGTAGCAATTAGCTAACACCTGGTGGAATTGCTCATCAGCTGAGCTCATCATACAAGCACAACACTGGTAAAAACATTGTTATAGTGTTAATAGAGGAGCCATGTTGTGATGATTTCCTGAAGGCAGAGTTTCAGAAAGAGCAGAAGCTTCTTAAAGAGACAGAGACCCAATTTTAAAGGCATTAAATTACAAAGTCAAACAAAGACAAAGATCATTCATAAATGCAGTGGGTTGACCCTTCAGTTGATTGTGAGGTGTAATAATCACCTGTAGAATGGATGATCTGAAAGAGGGTTTAGTCTTAACTCCACATGCTTAAGTTTGTTCATAGCATAGGCTATGAATCTTTTACCATAGAAAAGTCGGACATTCTTTTCCTTTCATGATGTGATATTTGAAAAGAAAAATCGCTTTTGGCAAGAAATGACGTAGGCCATTATTTTTTGGAAGGTGACAATAAGTTTAATAGGAAATAACCAGACGATGACAAGACTGAAGTTAAACTGTTTAGCACTTTCCTAATGATACCTGCCTCAAAAGCCACATCCAACCACTCACACTCACACACACACACACATGCACACGCACACACACACACACACGCACACACACGCACACACACACACACACACACACACACACACACACACACACAATGGATCTATTGGCAACTTGTAGCTACATTTTTTGCCCAGGGAAAGCTGGAATTGCACCTACAACTTGGACTGCATGAATAATTCCATCCTGAATAAAACAAAAGAGCCATTTTGCTGATTTTTTTGGGGGGAAGGAGGTTTATATACTTTGTATTTATTTTTTTATTATTTCTTTCTACTACATTGCAGCATTTAGTATTTTAAGTGTAAAGATTGATACAAAGTAAATCTGCAGTAACAGTAAACATTTTCTTGTTTTTGGAGAAACCAGCAATCTGTCAGTGCTTTTCTTTTTAGTGAAACTCAAAAATAAACCTGGGGTGAATGCTGAGTAATTTAAAAACTGCATCCCTGCAACACAGCAGCAACATTATACCAGATTTTGAGTAGGAGTCTGGCAGGGCTTGAAACACATTTTCTGGAACTGCCCTGAGGTATGAAGCAGCAAATTTAGGGTTATTTGCATTTTCAAGCTCTCCTCCGTCCTCCATCCTACCGCTAAGAGAACTTCTGATGCAATGTGTTCATTTAAATCTTTCATAAGCTTACATCTTTCCTTCCATTCTACAGTCTCTTTCATTCTGACCCAGTTGTTCATGTTTGTTATTTTCTGTAGTGTTTTTAAGTGGGTTTTATATTTTATGTATGTTAATCACTTTCAACAATATTTAAAATCATCAATAATGATGCAATTGGCATTAATTAATGTTTCCCATATTTTAATAACAGTAGAAATTCAGCGTCAAACAAGTATTAATGTGTATTGTAAGGCAAAATAAACTAGAAATAATGCAGGCATTTTTCCAACTTCACCAAAACTATGTCTAACCCGTTCAGTCATCCAGCCACTGGTGGCGCTGTTATAAAAATGAATCACTCCAGAAGCCACTGCCTGATATGGCTTCTGCACCCTCGCTACTGGCCAAGCCTTTTACATCCCAAAACCTGATGGAAACTTGACGTGGAGTAATCAAATTCAGCGGTAAGTTGCTTAAAATTCATGTTGTTTGTATCCTTTTTGTCACTGGTTGTTAATTTTACCTCTAAAAATCTGTTTTTAGTTGCCGTGTTGTCTACCTTAACACTTCCATGTTCAAGGAACAGAACTCCATTCTAAAATTTGGCTGTTTTTGTAATGAAACTACTGATTTTTTTGGTTAATATTTGAAAGGTCCTTAATAATTTGGCTTAACTCCCATTTATCCACTTATTTATTTTTATGGTGTTTTGGACATCTTTTGAAATACTAATAGCATTGCTATTAAAGTGCCTATGATGCCTGAGGTCATCTTTGGTTTATGCTAACAGAGTATTGAATGTATTTTTAAAGGATGACTTGATGTCTTGTTGCACAACAAATAATTATTGAACGAGCTAATTTGTAATTAATGTAAAACCTAGTTATAAATGTATAAGTAGGAATTACATTTGAACTATTACTACTAACTTTATATCTGATTTGTTAGCTGCTAGACTTATAATATTATTTATAAGTCATGTTTTTTTGTTTTTTTTTACCAGAACTTGTGTTTTTCTTTCTTCTTATATTAGATAAATCCAGCCAGCTGGGTCAGACCTGACAGGACGGGGCATTCAGTAGATAAGCCACTCATGCCGACTTATCTGTTCTTACTCACACATGCAGGCATGTACAAAGAGAGCACGGTTCTAACGGCGGATATTTTTCAGAAGCAGTGTCCAGATAATCTTAATTGATAATGAAGTGCATCCTTGGAGTATCTATTCAGAAGACAGAGCAATTATTAATATCACATTATGGATTATATATAATGCATCAGTGATGTATATAGGACAAGACAACAATTATGTGGTGCTATGGACTGACCCACGGTTGTAATCTTACTGACACATTGTTGATATTGAATAAAACTGAGACTTTTCTGAGCATGGACCTGCCCCTCCCAGATTTCCTCTAATAAATTCCCTGAAAAGGAATCACCTGATTCAAATCTTCCTTTAAGGGGCTGTATTGCCACTGTAATCAATTAATTATGTTACCTTCAGTTGCTATAAATATGACTTTGTAATTTAACACCTTGAATTTGGGCCTCTGTCTCTTTAAAAACTCCTGCTCGTTATAAAACTCCGCCTTCAGGAAGTCACTACAACATGGCTCCTCTATTAACAACATTTTTAACAACATTTTTACCAGAGTTGCACTGAGAATAAGCTCCTATAATTAGCAGGTGTGCAGTTCCACCAGGTGTTTGCTAATTGCTGCTGGTTAGTCTAAAGGAGCTGAGTGGGGGAGTCACAGGAGAGGGCTGCTATGTAAAGCAGAAGCTCAGAAACTTGGAAACTGCAGCTCAAGGGAGGAGTTGCGTCCTCAAAGACGGAGCTAGGTTCACTCAGGTGTTTCACACAGCTTAATGGTTGCCACAGGAGATGTAGTACTGGATGAGGACGATGTTAGAGTGGAGCAGGAAATGTGTGAGATCTGTGAGATGGCAGTGAGGTGTGCTGTAGGAGTGACAGAGGAGTTGAAGGTGGAAATGGGACTGCATCAAGAATCACTCTGAGCCCCTTTCTGGTTTGCTTTGTTGATTGACAGGATGACAGATGAAGTCTGTCCATGGAGACAATAGTTTCCATGAGCTACGATGTTTGCAGATGACATGGTGATCTGCAGTGAGGGCAGGGAACACGTAGAGGACAAGTTAGAGAGGTGGAGGTATGTACTGGAAAAGAGAGGAATGAAGACTAATCGCAGCAAGACAGTCCAAGCAGGGTGGAATGGGTGGAGAATAGCATCAGGTGTCACCAAGCATGGAAGGAAAGGTAGTGTTTGGTTTAGAGACAGTAGCTGTGTTTCCATTAACAATAAAATTGCACAAATTTAGATAAACGTGCTAAATGGAAATGCACTAATTTTGAAAAGACATGTTTTTTGTATGAGTTTGAGGATGAGGTGGTGTTTCGACCGTATTGAAATGTGTGCATGTCGCAGTACTTCAACAGAAATACTTTTCAAAACACATGAGTTATGCTTGTTTGCATACAGCAACAATGTGCCGTTAGCACTGGCCTTCTTGGGCAATGTGCAGCTGGCTTTGGAGCGCTCAGCATTACATGGTTCATAAAGATTTGTAGGTAATTTGAACATTTTGAATCCATAGCTCTTCTGTAAAATTGCCGACTACAATTTCCCCAAAACGCAGCACATGTAGCCGCTCTGAAGTAGGCGGGGCTTGTCGCTAAGCAAGACGCAGACGTCTCCTGTGATTGGCTAAATTATAAATATATCTAACGTAGCTGTTTGCAGCCGTCGTTGCCATGATTTTTAATAATTTATTGCATAAACAGACATTTTCATGTGCGACTCATTGGAATTCTTATTTAATGGAAAAGCTGCAATTGCAAAATTGTGTTTTTTCGTCAATAGGCAGGAAGCTGATGGGAAGACCAATAAAGTAGAATTATGTGGTGAAAGAGAGCATGAAGTCGGTTGGTGTGAGCATAGAGGACAGAGAGAACAGAACCAAACAGTGACAGATGATTCACTGTGTAAAGATACACAACACAAACAGAACCAATGCAAAGGCAGATCTTTATTTCTCTACCAGAGCATTAAAAATCCAAATCCTAACGTCTTGTTGATGCTATATTTAGAGGGGTCCTTCGGAGAGCCTACTTCCTGCTGAATCCCCCATTATAAATAAATTACCTTTCCCCCCCAAACACACCACACCAACACATCTGCTCGTTGACTCATCAGCCGAAGTGGCTCTCATCCAGGTCAATAATCAAACACTTGCACAAATAGCTATTCTCCTCCAACAGGAAGAGATCAGATAATTCAACCTCCTATTATTAATTATCATTGTTTGTATTCATGATCCTTAGAGAGAAATACTGAAATTGGATAGAAAACGTACACACAGTGTTATGTGATGAAAATGTTTCAGCCACACAGTCTTTTGGGGTAAAAACGCTACGTTCTCAGATCATCACTTGTTCACTGATTTTTCTGGACCAAAAGTGCAATGGAGCAAAGCACAGCTGGTTGCCATGGGAGACTCAAAGATTTCTCAAACATACAGGAAAGAATCAAGGGAACACTCCAGGTATGATTTTGATTGGTAACTTTATCATTTGACGTAAAACTTAAAGAAGTCAATTTTACATAAATTGACTTCCCTTTAAAATCAAATGTAGTTAAAGTAGTTTCAGTCCTTGAACAGGCAGTGGAAATGCAAGGAGCTAATAATGGCTCCTGGTTTCTGGAAAAGCTTCCTGAAGTCCTCAAGATTAAATTCACTGTGAATTGGCGCTACATAAATAAACTGAATTGAATTGGATTTAAATCCAGTCACATTTTCTTTACGTTGGGAAATCTGTTTACCTGATAAGTCATGACTAATGTCATTCTCTCAATTCGAAGCTGTTAGCATTCACAGCATTAGCTTAGGGAAGACCTCATCTGTTTCATGAGCATGTCCTGAATCCAATCAGGCGGTTTTCTTATGTTATTTTTCTGTTATGTCTGACACGTTTATGTTCACGTTTACATAAATCCATCAGCCACCTGCCTGTTTGGTCATGACAAGATACATTGACTCCGGCTGATTACTTTTATGAGAGTGCATCTGGGTCAGCTATCTTCTAAACCTCGGCGCTCTGACAGTAATGTGAACATCAATACCTTTTACATAATGAGGAGGAGGTGCAGCTCCGCTCCGGAAGGCGTCTCTGTGGGGAAAGCTGCACACACACACACACACACACACTTATCATGTTTTACTTGTTATAGATGTTTCATTTGTTTCAGTGATAAGAGCTTGCTGACACATGGTCAGCCCAAGTTCCACTCAAACTTCCTCAGGTAGAGTGCTTGCAACAAAATACTTCAAACAGTTGTCTGACCGTGATTCAAAATGGCCGACGAAGAGGCTGTGCAAATTGCACCAACAAAGGATTCTGCGTTGTTTTTGTCAAATTTTGAGGCTTTTCCAGACTCAGATCTATGGAGCTTTGTCATTCCATCTCATGTAAAAACATAAGCTTGTGAATTTACAGCAGATATTCCAACAATGGTCAAATTTTAAATGGTAATAACCAAATACGATCCAAACCCTTTAAAAAACTTGTTCACTTCCTGGCCTGTGGTGGCGCTGCAACAAGAACTATTGATGGAAACATACAATATCTCTGAAAAAGACAATTTACTTTTCTATGAAATGTAAATGAATGGAGTGTCATCAGATCTGAGCAGTTGTAGGATCTCCCTTTTATCTTTGGTAAAAAAAAAAAAAAAAAAAAGAAAAAAAAAAAACCAACTTGTGTGTTTGTTTTGGTTATATTTACCAGGAATGCCCAAGTTTTTAATACACTAATCCTGGAAACCGGCCCTTAACTACATGCAACCCAACTAATTGTCAAATTATCAAATTCTAACACTTTATAAGTAGCATGTGACTTCAAAAAGGCACTTTTATCCTCAAAGTTAGAATCTGGGATCAAAATTGTAATATCAGAAGGGTAAAAACGAAGTTAAAATAAATCCTGACAATCTAATGGTGCTTTTGAAAAACGATCTAAGAAAATATTGTGCTCTCCTGGATTTACCTTTAAGCCCTGTTACATTGCAAACTCAAAGAGATGTTCCAATTATAATCTGAGACACTCTCCTTATTGTTTGCATTTACCTGTGACTTTCTCTTGCTGTCAGTGCAATTACATTCTGCAGCAAGGAACCGTTTTTTTTTTTTTTTTATACTCCACATACAATAATGTTCACATTACCCCAACACCAATTAGAGAAGCAGACATGAGTATTTAACACTGGTTCTATGAGGCATTCAGAAGCTAACTTAATATTTCTTGTTTCACAAAAGCATGAAACGAAAAACAAGATGGGCAAATCTAGTTCACATGACAAAATACAACCTTTTGTTGGCCATAGCAACATGATCTAAAGGGAGTGTTTAGTAAAGGCTCCAAATGGCTTGCTCTTCAAGAAATAGTCAATTTGCCCTTTTAGGACCGCATCATCAAAGAGCACCGCTCAATGCAGTGAAGACCGCTTGATGCTTCCTCTGTGTAAGCGATGATAATGACCCAGAAGTTGTCATCCAACCATCAGCAGGTGGCCACTAATCGCCACAACATCCGCCGATCGATCACCAGCCACCTGACGTAACCTATAGCAACCGGCCGGAATCCCCAACGGGTTCTTCGGCATCAGCAAAGACGGCCGCTGTTGTTGACTGTCACCATACGAAGGAATTTCAGTCAGTTCCAGCATCACAGCTGAGAGTGGGAAAACATGAGGAAGCTTGTATATCACACAGCACCACTGACAGCCACATCACAGGGTAACACCTATCTGAGAGGAACCAAGAGGAGGAGAATTCATGAAAACATCCCTGCCTGGAACCAAAAACCACATATCAAATGACATGTTCCTTTTTGTTCCCCTCCTTTTGTCTGACATGTTTTTACTTTGTTTCCAAATTCAGAACTTTGTATAGGCTCGGTTGGGATTGGGAACCAAAGTTGCAGTGTTTGCTCCATTTTCAGCAGGTGCGGTTTGATTTCACACGAGTCAAACCCTTTAAAAAACCTGTACCCGGCCTTTGCCTGTGGTGGTGCTGTACCAAGAATTACTGAAGGAAACGACACAACCTTTTAAGAAGACACTGAGCGCAACTTCCTCCCTCACGAATATAAAGAAAAATGGTGTGGCGTCAGATTTTAGCGTTTCTTTCTCATCTTCTCCTGCTGTTGACAGTTTTAACAAATATATATAAAAAACATATTTTTTTTAAAAGTTACCTCAGCTTCAATTAAATTGTGCAAAATGAACATCCGGTTTCTGTGATGAACACAAACACTAATACACTCATAAAAATGGGAAAATTGTTGCATTTACTATATTTTAACGAGGAGTGGAAATCTTTTTATCTCAATATTTTAGCATTTCTAGCATTTTAACAAGTTCTACTGACTTTCCGATGACTGACTAACCCACAAACAACTCTGTGTGAAAAATGGACCTCCAGGGCTTCGAGTAAAATCAGGGATTTAGTTGCTCCTACATTCAAAACAAGTCAACGCTGTGTATACAGTGAACTCGTTTGAAGAACCTGCTCTGCTGTCTTTCCTGTACTCTGGTCCCCGACTGTTTTTACACTTCTAACAGCCGTCACATATCCAGAGAGAGAAGGAAGTGACAAGCTCAGCTCAGCAGTAATTGGCCAACTGGCAGGCAACACAGCGGACAGGCACCAGGGAGGAATAAAAAGGAACTCTTTATGAAACAGAGGTCCAGAAAACTGCGGCGGTGCTGTCGCCGGACAGAGCCGCTCTGCTTCCCTGACATGATTCAGAGGCCACACATGTCATTAGTTGGATTGTTGAGAGGGAATAATGGATTAGTTTGACTGGGATGTAAGTAGGCTTTGATGAACACATGACACAGCTGTACGTTTAATGAGCTGCACAGAGCTGCAGGAGGCAGACGGCTCACTTTTACTACTTGGCTCATCAGTCTGGCTCCGTCACACTGCAGCAAAAACCACTTGGTTTGTTCTTCATATGTTCCATATATGTAAGCTCAGATTTTTATTTTTTTTTACTGACTAGGAACATTTCTAATTAATATCTCAAAAAAAAAAAAGGTTTCCTTTTGTAGATAGTTTGAGTATATTTATTTGTACAAGATTAGGTTTAGAACATATAAACAAAGAATGAATTTAGGTCAAATTAGATTAGATTAAATTAATTGTGATTGCACAGTAAGCAGTACAATGACGTCTGCTTAGAGCTTTTATAAACAGTCAAGACACATAAGACTAGATAGAACTATGATCTGTGAAAGAAAAAAAATAAATACAATAAAAACAGATTTTTATCTAATCTAATTATGACTAATTTAATCAAGAGTAATTAGGTTTTAATTACCTTTTAACTAATGATAATAGGAAATAATAGCAAAAATGGTAATCTTTGTGATTAATAATTAAATTGATCAAACTAAGTGGTTAAATCAAAGAAACAGCTATGCACATCAAGAAATACTACTACAGGTTAAAAAAGTTCAGGACAGAATTTTTAAAACGCCAGTTGATCAAATGAGGCTAAGATTCATCGAATCTTTATGTGGTTGTTCAACCCGACTGATAAACTAACCACAATTTTAGTTCTCCAAAGACAAAAAACAAACTACAACCAATGTCAATCAGTGTCAGAAGCTTCCTGTGGAAAATAGGATGCAATAATAATAATAATAATAATAATAATAATAATAATAATATTCTCTTCTTTTGCTTCAACCTGAGCTCTTCTACTGTCGTCTTCTAACTTTTCCGAGGAACATCTGGCAGTAATCAGTTTAACAGAACTTGTGTTCAGCATGAAGTAGGTCAAAATAAGCTCCTAACATACCAAGCCCTGCCCTCTTGATCAAGAACAGATGAGAAACAAAATGGAGAAAACCTTGGAGCAGCGGTGATCCTCCCTAGCAGAGGCTGGCCTGATAAAACGACTCTCAACATCTGACCAACAACTTATCAAGGAGTTCAGAGAACAATCAGGAACATCTAGAGCACTGCATGTCTCACCTGCTTCAGTTAAAGATAAGATTCATGATTCAGCCATGAGAAAAAGGGACTGGGCATAAATGGCATCAATGGGACGGTTCCAGAGGATTACCAAGCAACATCCATTGAAGGATATGAAGGAGCTTCACAAGGAGAGGACTGAGGAGTCGGCGCATTCAAGAGCAACTATGATCAGACAAATCCCAGACATGGGTTACATGTGTCGTATCTAGGAGAAAAGGGAAGTAGAGTGAAAAGACTTGAAGTCCAGTTAATGACGGTTTGAGGTGCCATGTCACCTACTGGTTCTGGTCCACTGTGTTTTCTAAAGAGGGAAACACAATTTTTCACTCCAAAAGGTGACACATGTATTCCTGGCTCTGCTCATCATTATACTCCTCCACTCCAAGCAGTTCTGTGATTGCAGTTGACATGTCCGCCAGTCTATTGCAGTGGTTCAGATGTTTGGTTTGTGAAGTTTCAAGGTCTGGCCTTCGTTCATGCAATGACGTAAATAATGGTCCAGTCTACGAATGTGGTTCGCAGTCAATCAAATCGCTTTCTTGTAACACCTGGTATTACAACAAAGTATTGTCAAGACAGGGATGAGAGACACCAAAACCAACAATGCAGATGACCTTGAGGCAGCCATCAGCCTGGGCTTAGATTGCCCCTCACCAGAACCACAGGCTGACCTCCTCCATGCCACGCTGCACTGATGCACCAATTCATGCAGCATGATTCCCAACCAAGTATGGTGTGCATAGAAAGGATGATACTTTTCATAAGTACTGATGTAATATTCTAATTTTCAGAAACAATGAAGCCAGGCAGCATGACAATGATCTGAAGGAAACCACTAGACCACTTAATAATTTAACAAATATACCTAGTCTTTCAAAGTTTGTAGATATGATTTTTGCTTTTGGTTTTAGTTTTGTCAAACATAGCAATCATACACACCTGGACAGAGTGAGAGGCATTAGGATAAGATAATTAGGTCTATGGTGTATACCAGCAACACAGATGAATCACAGGGATGTGCAGAAAGAGGTGGATGTGTGTGTTGTGCACCCCTGCCTTCGCAAAGTAACTTGTTAGGATTTAGTCACCAGATACCTGTAGCTTCAGGCTAACTCCCAGCATCTGCTGCCTCAGAGTAGTTCAGCATGAGGAATCTGCAATGACGCTACTCAGCAGAAGGATTCTAAGGTGAAACAAGGTGACACAGTAAAGGTGTACAGGGAGACTGCACGAAGAAAACAAAACTGCAGAGGTTCTCTTGGTGTAAGCCTGTAATCCAGTTTTTGTGCCACTGCCGGAAAAGACATTGAGATATTGCCAACTATCTCAAATATTCATATGGTTTTGGGATTGGCTGTTACATGGTGTTCCCCTTAGAGGTCTATTACACTTTAGCCTATCTGAAAGAAAAATACACAGCTAACTACAGAGGGACCTCAGAGATCCTTGCAAACTGACGGAAAAAGTCAGTCTGAAAGACTGAAGCACACAGTCATTCCAGTGAAGATACAAAAATACAAGAAAAAGTTCATTTCTAATGAAAATGTTATATCATGGCAATATTTAAAACCCCTTAAACTACTGACACATTTACATTAGACGGTTATTTCCATCCAAGAGTCTTGCTATGTAGAAGGCAGTGGGTGAAGGGTGACATCATTCCACTTCACACACCAGAAACACTCTGTTGTTACTAACAGTGCTGGGCACAGTTCTGCTAATCTGCTAATGCACAAATAGCAAAGCTAATTTTTGGGTTAGCATGTTTGGTAACTTTGAAAACAATTAACGCACTTAGCTTAACCTAAATAATTTTTCCAGATAAATTCTATAAAAATTCATTTACTTGGGTACACACAGTACAGAATACACACACTGTGCGAACAGTTGAGGTTTTATAGTCAAGCATAGTGATTACTTGTCATGACAAATACTGTCAATTCTAGTATAATCCAAATGAATACTAGAAAGTTTTCATTGGGTTGGTGCTTGCTTCAGAGCTGTAGTCTCATGAGCAGATATAATCTGAATTAAAGTTAATTCTTTAGCATTAGCTTCTGCTAAATATTGTTTATGTCGTGTTTTAGTGCCAGAAGAACAAATATTTAAGTTTAGCACAATTAACTTTTTAACTAGCAGTGCCAGACACTGTTTGCTAAAAAAGAAAACATTTAAACTTCATTTTGTTGTATTGATGTGTACACTGTCATAGTTTACCCAACGACACTTTGTCCAGATTTACATAACACTCCTCATTTTGCAGTGGGTATTTCAAATGTGATTGTCATTGTTTCAGACTGTCACCTACCACCACCCCTCAACCGTGGAAATAATAAATTCTCTGTTAATATAGATCTAATGCTAATATTAGGCCATATTAAAGACTTAGAACGTTGTGTTTGCTCAAACATCTGTAAGATTCTGAGCATTTTTTTTTTTCAAATTTAAATTGACCAAACTGTAAGTAACCAGGGAGGTTGAGTCACGAAGGGTATCCAGTAGCGAAAACATTGTGCATTCAGCTGTGTAGTGGGGAGGCTGCAGTAGTGGTCGGTGCTAAAAGGACAACAACAACAAGGTTTTGATTTGATTGAGTCCATGGCAGAGAGGAAGGATTGAAAGAAAAATGAAAGGCAAGATAGAAGAAAAGAAGGAAGGATCAAAGAAAAGGATGAAGAAACCATAGGAAAGAATAAAGTATTTGTGGATTTTTCTTTGGAATGCAACTTTGAATTATTCGTGGAAAACTTGCCCATTTTCTTTTGAAATATTCAAAAGAATATTTCAAATATTTTGAAATATTCAAAAGAAAATGTAGTATATCTGAAACATTTGCAAGCAACCAATCCAGGAGCAGCATTTGTTTTGCTTCATTGACTTTCATTGATTGGCTGAACCCCCCAGAGTGAAGATCAGGAGCACAGCAGACGCTAGCTCCTGTGGTAGTAGAGAAACGGTTTCCACTGTTCGTATGAATGCACATTAAGGTATATTTGGTGTTTGGATAATTAAGACAGGTAACTAAGAGCATTTTTAGCGGGGTATTAAATATTAGCCCAATATTAGCAGGCCAGATGTGGTCTACAGCCCAAGTGAACAGTACTGGTTGATCTTAATGTGACAGACTCACATCGTTGTGAAAAAGCCTTTCACCGCTTGCAGATTGTGTCTGTTAAATTTTTTGTATCTTTTTCAACAACAGTAGTTCTATCTGTGAATTGTGGGGAAAAAAAGACTAAATGAAGGTTTTAGAGTAACCTCATCCAACTCTAGAACCAAACCCGCTATAGATGCTATGGTGAGACCCAAAGAGCATGCCAGGACTGCAGTCATTATAGACGGCACTTGCTGTTAGTTGGGGTGCAACAATGTCTAAAACTCACAAGAAGAAACAAGATTTTAATATTACTTTCAAGAAAACTTCAAATACAAAATTATGCTACAAAAAGGCCTTTATTCTGCATTTTTATAGATTTTGCCACCAATCGATCTTTCGTTTTCTGATCACTTTTCATCTCTTCAGACAATTCTCTCACTATGCATGGTCTGCTGTACGGCATTTCCCAGTTGCTTTTGACAGAGTGGGCTGTGATTGTCGTGTAGCTTAACGAACCCTTACACATCCATCTAGCGGTTGTTATGACAACGCTTCCCTCCTCTTTTTGCATCTAAACAACTTGGAGTACTTAAACATTTTTCATGCCTTTTCTGTCGCATTTATAATTCCAACTGGAAACATAAAATTCTGCCAAACAAATGATTCAAGTGCAGTTGGGACATCTTCTGTTCCAGCTTCTTCAGGCAAAGCCGCAGTCACCGCACAAGATTTATCTCAACGAGAAATATTATGATATTGTGATCTTGTATCCACTCCAGGTTGTTAGGTTATTGTAATTTACGGTTCAAGTAAAGCTCAGGTTGGTTTGGGGAAAATATTCCCTAAAATGTGAAAACCTTATTGTTATGTATTCTTCACTTTTTTTTTTTTTTTTACTGATATTAAAACAAAACATTTAAGCAAGAACCAAAGAAAATCTGTAAGGGGGCATATGCTTGTTCACAGCTCTGTAATTATGTCCTCTCTATCTCTTCCCTCCCCTCCGGCCCCCCACTGTGTATCTTATCCTTCATCCTCCTCTCTCCCCCTCCTCGTACCAAAGCATCGCTCCCTCTCGTCACACACACATTTCTTTCTCTGTTCTTTTCTCCTTGACATTCCCTTTTAGCGCCTCTCATCACCTTATCACACCTCTCACACCCTCCTTCCTTCTCCTCCTGTGCCTGTAGGTCACGGAGAGCTGATCCAGCCTCCTGTTCCTGAATCTTACTTAAACTTGAGCTGTGTCAGCCCGCCTGCAGCAGAGCTGTAGCAAAGCCCCTGGGATCCCGTGACCTTAGAAACGCAAGTTAGACAAGTAAGCATGGTACAGCTAAAGAAGAACGGAGTCGATGAGAAAGGATAATAAGGGGAAGCAGACGGGAAAAGCAACAAAGACAACAGATCCAATTAGCCCAATAAATGATAATTGCCATATATGAAGACTTTCTTGATTTTCCATTTAATATATATTTTTTAATATATCTTGTGATATGACAAACATGACAATGTTTCTTGTCAAAGTGAAGTTTGTCTCAGAAACTGTATACTCAGGGTTTCCACCAGTGTATTATTAGCCTGGCGGGCCAAAAGCCCACCAGACTAAGCGCTGTTTGTTTATTTTAAACAGGGATTTTTATACACCAGTAACAGTAAAAATGGCTTAATCTAAGTTTATAGTTGACGCACTGAACACGGCGCAAGGGGATTCGCACCAATTGTGCCGTTCCAACAGCTGTCCGTTGCCATCATACGCTAGTATTTCCAAATTGTGATGCCTGATTGTGCAGCTCTGAAATTTTGTAGCTTTTAACATTTTTCTAACACAAAAACGTGGGGGGTGCTGGTGGACTCCCCTAGTGGCCCTACCACCAGGCTTAGTAAGTTTCCTGGGCGAAACTCTGCTAGTTGCATCACAAATTTATTTTCGAAATGTCAAATGTCAGTTATATCGTCAATGGAAATGCAGCTACTGATAAAGTTCTGCTACTAGCATGAAAGCTTTGGCATCCATGACAATTTTATAGTTTTTATAATATCACAATCTGCCAGCTTTAAGTCTCTGTTCTCTATGTCTCTTCGTAGATCCCTCTATAAGGCCACACCAAACCCAGCCTCAGGAAGCCTGAGGTTTCCACTCACCCATGGCAAAGAATGGGATTCCCAGCAGTGTGGAGTTGAACTTCCCATCCGATATGAAGAAGATCCCTGCAGCTGTCACGTTGGCGATGCAAATGGTCAGCACGCCCAGGAGGCCGAGAAAAGGCTTCCCCCTCAGGCAGTCCCGCATGGAGCTGGAGATGGTGGCAGCCAGGAGCACCAGAACCAGACTGACCAGCACCTCCCCTTTGGACAGCATGCCGGTCTGGTGGAAGTCCCGCCAAAGGCTGAAGGAAGTGAGCGACTGGATGTGGAGCTGGTCGGTCGGGTGTGGCGTCTCGGTCGTGGACAGTCTGGTGACCAGAGCGCAGAACTCGTTCTCCCAGCGCTCTGCGATGACATCTTGCACCACAGGGCCGATGCTACGGAGGTAGTATGTGATCTGGACGGCCCGGGCAAACTTGACCTGCTGGTCCCGACTGTTGGGTGAGAAGGACACCCCTCCAAGCTGGTGGCCAATGAAGGACACACGTCCATCCTGCAGAGAGTTCAGACATTTCAAATTAGTTGAAATCACAACTTTGGATGTGATACTTGGACATCAGGGTTTCTCTCAGTGAATCATAAGCTTGGTGGCCCACCAGGCTGAGCATCGTTTATTTATTTAAATACAATTTTTATACACCAGTAATAGTGACGGTAAAGACAGATTAAGCTGGTAGTTGTGGACGCGTTGAACTGGGCATGAGGAGATGTGAACCACTCACCTGTTGGACTCAAGTTATAATTTCCAAATTATGATGCCTGCTCTTCCACCAGGATTTTTATAACTTTTAACATTTTTAACACAAGAACACAGTGAGCTGCTGCTGGATTGCCAAAGCAGCTTACCACCAGGCAGGCATTATCATTTGGAAACAATAGTGTGTGAGGCCAACGTGCAGGGATGGCGCTGTTGGTGCGAACCCTGCACTCCTAGTTCAATGCGTCCTAAACCTAGCTTAATCCTTCTTTACTGTCACTATTACTGCCTTGTAAAAAACCTTATGTAAATAAACAAATAATACTCAACCTGTGGGGAGATGGGCAAGTAAAACTTGGTGGCCCGCCAGGCTTATGGTGCACTGGGTTAAACTTTGTGCCTGCAATACCATGGAATGTTGAACTGAAATGCTTCTAAGTGTTATTCACATATTGCTGTTGTCCACTTCACATTTATAATCCCATTAGGAGAATATTACAATTGACGGAACTTCCGATATTTTACCGATATTTTTAAATCTCAACTGCCATGGCAACAGTGGGTTTGGGATCACCCAGATTAGTCAGGGTGGGACAAGCTGGACTGGTTTTGTCAGACTGGTGGATTATTATCCACCTAAAACAATTTTCCAGCAATACTAACTCATTTCAAGTAAATCTCAGCAATAAAATAACAATTTTGTGTGAATATTTGAACATTTCATTAAACTGACATGTTCAGGCTATGATACGGTGAATAATAGGACAGAATAATAAGCTACAAATGTTTCTTTAGTTCTGCCTTCTCCCCTCTGTTCTTGTTCGTGGAAATGGACATAAAGAGGAGAATGGGGAAGATTTTTGTCTGTCACTTCAACTGATTTAAAATACTACCAGTCAAAGTATTCCTTGATATGTATTTTTACTGTCATAAGCTTGGAAGCCTGGGGATCAAGAGGCAGGGCACAAACTTTTACCAAAGGACAAATTTATTTTTGGATGGTTTAAGGAAGCCGGAGTACCCGAGGAGAAAACATGCAAACTCCATGAGGAAAAATCCCAACCAAGGTCATTCAGCATAATTATCAGGGATACCTTCCAACTGTGAATAAAAACGATTTCCTCTTAAAGTTAACCTTGTAATGTAGTAAAACGTAAATAATGTGCAAGGTGGTTTTTTTTTATTTTTTAAGTCCAGTTCAGTTCAGCTTGACCAACAAAGTTAGTGACCAATCAAGGCCCATTAGTTGAAATTGATTTAAATAAATTATTATCCAAATAAAACTTAAATAAATCCTATTAAATCACAATATTATCTAAGCCTATTTTACATGCTTACTGTGTTATCAACTAAATAATGTTATTTTTGGTTTGTTCAAGACACTTTATTCTAAATATTAAAATCTAGTTAAAATTGAATCAGTTTCTACTTCACCTGTAAATAATTCAAATCATTCCCAGTAATTTCACTTCATTCCAAATAACATAGCCCATAATACCAGCTTCACTATGCATTGCTTAGCCACTTCCATAGGATTTTTCTGTTAGCATGGCTTTGTTGCTCTGCTCTAATGTAATTTTAATTTACCTGCCAGCTTCTAAAGATCAAACAAAATGAAAGTACAGCAGACAGCAAAACAACGGTACATATTTGAAGCGCTTTCTCCCAGAAGCAGAGCTAAAGTTGAGCTCAGCAAAAAGAAGCCCCCCTTTTTTTTTTTTTTTTTTTTTAATACAAAGCGTCTCCATTACAAGTGCAGAAATAAATCCCAGTCGTGACATCAAAGGGCGGGATGATGCGTAACAAGTCAGGCAAACGAATTAGCCCAGACAGCCTGTCAG
>NW_006800337.1:426136-427453 GCF_000485575.1 Poecilia formosa
CTGACAGGCTGTCTGGGCTAATTCGTTTGCCTGACTTGTTACGCATCATCCCGCCCTTTGATGTCACGACTGGGATTTATTTCTGCACTTGTAATGGAGACGCTTTGGATTAAAAAAAAAAAAGTTAAAGTATACCATGGCAGCAATATGAACTTTTGTGCAAACATTTCAGCTCAAAGCTGAACATGACGCTCGGCAGTCACAGTGACTTCACAACCTCTGCCATCATACACACTGTGTGAAAATGCCCAGTCACACTGACTAAATCACACGGCTCAGTGTGTGAACAATTTTCAATGGAAAACACTTTCTGTCATCTCACACACTCGGCACCAAGATCAAATTCCCACTGTACTCGGGCTCTCTCGCTCGCGAATGTTCTGAAATGGCAAAACACCACTTGGGCTGAGACATTTTAGAGATAATAGCGTTTTGTGATCTGAGTTGCTCTGAGTTTTCCATTAGCGCAGAGGACAGAGAGACAAATAGAATTTACAGAACGGCAAATGAAGACGTGCCGGTCGGTGCCTCTTTTTTCAGTGGAAACATGAAAAAAAAATGTCAGGCTTCAAAGGGAGGGGATTTAATAACAGCAGCAAGCAGAAGTGACGAGGTATCCAACACATCCAACACCGTGCTGGATATCAGCTATGTGGAATGGAAATATGATTGGATTAAACTGACTTTTCTGTAAAATGTTGTGAATTGATGCTAAAGAAATAACCTAAACTGAACTGAAAAAAGGACACAAAGTTGAACAGACGCTAATGAAGGTCCAAAGTAAACTTACTTTGGACATTACTTTAACACCAAATGCCTAGTTTGCAATGTCGACTTTTGTCCCCATTTCCCTCTTCTGACAATCTTAATGATGCCCCAATTATCAAGATGTCTCCAAAGAGAATCTTAAGAGGTTTTCCTTCTGTGTGATTTGTATTATCAAGGATATTCAACGTGTTGGATTGTCTTGTAGAGTTCCACGAAGTCCAACGAGAGCGGAGTCTGTTGAATGTGACGTGGAGTTGATCAGAAAGCAAGGTGGCGGAAACACGAAGGCGAATCTAAAATACAGGAGACAAAACAAACTGCCATGGTGCACCAGAATGTCTGTTGAATGTTGGAAACATCTTTCCATTGTTTTTTTTTTCATCTGTTTTATATATATATTGCACAATATTGTCATTACTTTTTCCCAGTTGGCTATTCTGAACTGTTGTTTGATCGAGAGGTTTCACGAGATTTCCTGTCTGACATCTGAATATTTGAGTGAAATGTGTGTGTGTGTGTGTGTGTGTGTGTGTGTGTGTGTGTGTGTGT
>NW_006800337.1:427494-444684 GCF_000485575.1 Poecilia formosa
GTGTGTGTGTGTGTGTGTGTGTGTGTGTGTGTGTGTGTGTGTGTGTGTGTGTGGTGTGTTGTTCCTGTCATGTGGCTTGGCATCACACAGTGTATGACCAAACCTAACCCTATGATTTCTTTTCTTTGTGTGGCTTGTGATCTCGTGGGTTTTGAAAATCGGCAGACAAATTTTTAAATCTTACCATATGAACCAGGCAAGAGAATATCAGCAAAGGTTATACAACAGCAACTCCTAAGAGCTCTAAGAGCAGGCCATTTCTACAAAATCCTTCAAACTTATTAGAATATAGATGAATTCTGTGTAGTGGACTTTATGATGTTTCTGCCTAAAAATACATTGCTTCTGTAAAGTATTCACAGTGTTCCCTTCTTCCACATTTTGGAAGTCAAAAGTCCTATGACAGACAGACAGACAGACAGACAGACAATTGTTTTCCTTCTTGGCATTGAGCTAACACAAAACCAAATGTCCAAGAGCTAGCCCAGCCATCACCGTTCTGCACAATTCCACTCAATTCTCATCTCTCTTCAGTTCTCCGTCTGGGATTTCTCCCATTGAGCTGGATTTTTCTGGTGGAATTTCAACCTGGCCAATCAGTGGACAGAAGGAGAAGTTGTGAACGATGACTTTGATTTTCTGCGCCATTTCAGAATTATAGTCTGTCTGTAGTGAATTAACATGAACTGCCATCTTGTTCAGCTGGATCCTTCTCTCTCTTAGTCTGATGGCTGTTTTCAGAGCAGGTCATTTCCAGTAAGCTACACAGCATTACACTAGCGCATTAAATACTTTACTGACAAACTTTGTTACCTCATTTATTGACTTTTTAGACAAAAAAAAATATAGTGTTGGCCAAAATCAGAATCGGCAGGTCAGACTTTTTAAAGATCAGTGATCGGCCAGAAAACTGTAATAGATGTGTCTCAAGTTAAATTAATGCAACAGAACCATATGGCAATATTATCGAATAACAGCGTACTTTATTGTTTACCATGACTGAACTGATGTTATATAATCTGACCAATCTGGATTCAAATCTGGGTTAAATGTAAAAAAAAAAAAAATCATAAACTCAAGCATAGGAGTCATTATAAGGCTACACACCATGAACAACTGTACTATCTTAATCTAATTCATCTAATTACAGTAATCCAGTTACTCTTGTCATGCGTGTGCAGTCGAATTAGATTAAAGAAAAAAGTCAATTAAAAGTATCTCCATCACCTCAGTGTGGTGAGAGCTTGGAATAATTAATGCGTCTGGAACATGGGAATATTTCCAGCTTATTTTACCCCAAACAATTGGAGGAAAAGAAGTTATAAAACTACTAGGTTACATGGTATTTCGTTGAGATGCTTGTAAATTGTAAGAAAGGATTACTATTATTATTAATAAGCTGTCCCTCCATTTTTATGGGACATAAACACTAAGATAAATCCTCAGTAATTTTTTTACATACATACCTTTAAAATGTAAAGGTAGTACAAAATGCCAGCTGTTTACATGTAAAATATGCAAAGCATTTTCATAAAGAATAACACTAAACAGTGTAAGGACAATTCTTTTTTATAAAAGCAACTATTTTTGTCTTTTGGTAGCAAACTAAGCGTTTTTTTTTAAAGTAATTTTCTATAAAATATTTTACGTTCCATTGAAAATTTGTGTTAATTCCTTTTTGGTAAAAGTTTGATTGAACCTAAAAACAAAATTAAAAGTGTAATTTCAGTAAGCGTAGCTAAATATGTTCATTTGTTTTGTTTAGCGAAACAAATTTTGTTCAGCTGGACCAAAGGCAAAAATTTCTGTCCGGTGTGTAAAGGTCGCTGACCCCTGTTCCAGACTCTAGGGGGCCACAGAAAAACATTTGTGTCCACATATTTTATCAGTCAAATCAAATCTGTTTTTATTTGTGTAACACCAAATTACTTCAGTATGAAAGGAAGTCTAATTTTATTACATTGTTTAGAAGCACTGTAGTGTTGTTATGCATTCTGCCACAGCCGGCCCTTTATTATTCATGATCTTGATGTGGCCCCAAATGAAAATGAGCTTGATGCCTCTACTCTAGCCCAGTGTTTTATGTTTCTATGGAAAAATGTGAACAATATGTCAGGATAAACACATCAGTGTTCAATGAGTTACTTCAGTCATAGGTTACAATATGTACAAATGAATAACATAAGGTCACAAACTGAAACTGTAAAACATGGTGTTCCTCCAGGCTCAGTCCTAAGAGCTAAAATGTTTATTCGCGATTTAAATATTTTTATAGCATCAAGTATTTTGAAATGTATAATGTTTGCTGATCTCTGCAAAAATGGATTAACCAATACAGATAAGACAAAAAGAACCTGCTGGGTTTAAAAGCGGTTTGATTATAAGTAATCCTTAAATTAAATATATATGTTTTTCCTGAATTGATATAATAATATAAAGATACATATAAATGGAGTTGAAATTGACAGCGTTCATAAAACAACATTTTCAGGTATAATTCTGGACAACAAACTTAGTTGGAAGCCTCATGTTGAATATGTTAGAAATAAAATTACAAAAACTACTGGAATATTGTTTAAAATAAAAATATTTGTTAAATCCAGCCTTGTGTGTTATATACAGGTTATACGCTATTTGTCACATTGCTCAAACAAATAAAACAACTATTGAAATACTAAAGTTAGTCCAAAACCTATTAGAATTCTTAATAAAGTCATCAACTGGCTGATCAGCTTTTCACTCAAAGTAACACTTCAAAATCAAAAGATGTAGTATATATGAAACACTGGACACAATGTATAAATCATTAAACAATTCAGTAATTATTTAAGCTACGATAAAGTAAATGTAACTTACGAGGTTTGTTAATATTTTAATCTGCTAAAGAGAAAAGTAAAGAAAAAACTAGATGTGTTTTAAAATTATGAGCTTCTTTTTTGATGAGCCTTAAAACGTCATATTATAAAAGCTTACACTGGTATGTAGATGTATATGAATTCTGTAACCATGTGTGTAGCCTGTTCCTTTTCTGATAAATTACTGGTTCATAAAATAGCATTTCGTTTTGTTTTGTTACTGAAAAATAATCTGAATTATTCTACACTATTTAAAGAAAAAGAAAAAACGTGCGGGGTTCGCATTGCGCTGCCGACTCCTGAATGAGCTGCATATTGTGCAGGAATTTCAGGGTGAAAAGCCTCAAATCTGACCATCGGCACCAGAGGCACGCGCCGGCCTCCCCGGTCTGGATGTTCACCTGTAAGCCCGGTGTGGAGCGATGCAGCTGCATGTGTGCAGGAACAAACCCAGCAGTAGAGCGGGGAGGGAAAAAAGCAGGAGGGAGACACTGCATCAAAAAGAGAGAGGGGGAAAAAACGAGGATATCCCTATGCGTGTGCGCGTGCGTGTGTATGTGTGTGAGAGGAGAGACATGCAGCCAATCAATTCACCTGCAGAGCCTGCGACCAGCCGACTGCTCTGCGCTGCACAGAGGCTTCCCTCGCCGATGATAAATGCAGCAATCTGCAAAAGGCGCCCCACGCGCGCCACATTCCGTTTCATTCAGAAATTATAGCGCGCGCGTGCGTGCTCAGAGAGGGCCAGCCTGCAACACGGCGGCATGCACGCGGCCCCGGCCGGCAACAAGCGCTCACCTTTAGAGTGGTGTTGGGGTAGCTGAGCGGCACCTTGTGGAAGCTGCTGTTGGACAGCACAGCCTGCTGGATGTCCTGGAACACGGTGACGATGTCATCCAGGAGGCAGCGCCGGTCCCGGTGGCTTAGCACGCACAGATGCGCGAACGTGTAGTTGAAGCCCTTGTAGGTGACGCGCAGCTCCAGCACCTGCCGGTGGACCTGCAGGACCTGGTCGGCCAGCTCCAGGATGTTGCCGCCGGACCTGGCCAGCAGGATGAGCCGGCCGTATCTTCCGGGCGTGTGCAGATCCGAGTACAGCTTGTGCTTGGACTGGTCGATGGAGAACAGGCTGTTGGCGAGGCTGCGTTCGATCTTGGCCAGGCTGTGAGTCGGGGCGACCAGCACCTCCAGGTCCCGCTCGGGCTTGAAGCGGCTGAGCACGGTGGAGCCGAAGATGATGGTGAGCACCGCGGGGACGGTGAGGAAGAAGACGGGGTGCCTGCTGACGAACAAGCCGAGCCAGTAGAAGGAAGCCCTGAGCCCTCTGTGTATCACTTGCCGCAGCATCCTCCACAGAATCCGGCTCGCAGATGCCCCGTCTCCTCCGATGAAGCACATGTGACATCAGACTCCTGTTTTCTTCTTCTCCCCCCAGCCCCCCCTCCACCCACTCCTCCGACTCGGTACAAGAATTACCACCAGGCTATACGGCGGACGCGCTCGCGCGCGAGCACGCTCACGCGCACACACAACACCTGGAAGAGAGAGAGAGAGAAAAAAAAAGAAGGCAAAAAAAAAAAAAGCAGCACTGCAGCAATGCGGCCAGCCAGACGGGTGGACGCGCTACGGACAGGCGGCCGGTTAGAGGAGCAACATCTCGCCGCGTCAAGGGGATCCGAGTCGAGCCGAGCTCAGGCCATTCCGCCTCCCGGTCTGCTCCGCTGCACTCCGGCTGCAGTGGCAGCGACGAGCCGCGGCGGTGCGGTGTGCATGTGCGCCTCTCCTGTCTGCCTGCACAGCCCCTCACAGCGGCGGCGGCGGGCGCCTGATTTATGTACATAACGGGGAGCCATGTGGCTGAAGGTGGGGAGGAGTTAGGGGAAGGGGTGTTTTGGGTGGAGGGAGGTGGGAGCTGGAGGATTTGGGGGAGGGGGGTGCGCGATGTTGCTTGGTTATTTTAGGAACATAGGAGGCAACATGAGAGTTGTAAAACGCTCCTGCAGGTGGCTGAATGACCACCAGCGCTGGCAGAATGAGTCAGTGTTGCCTTCATGAATGGGGGAAACCCAGCTTGTGCTGCCTCTGCACGCCAGAGGAGGAGGAAGAGGGGGCTGGGGGAGTGGTGGTTCAAGGAAGCAAGACCCACCTGATTACATTTTCTGAAAGCGTTTGTACGCTTTTGGCCTCATGACTCACATACAGGGCTGGATTCAGGAGAATAAGAACCCCTGGGCTCAGAACGCTATCTGCGTTCCCATGAAGCATAGACAGTGGCGCAAAAAGGGGGTATGCAGCGCATGCAACGCATAGGGGCGCAGCACTAGAGGGGGCGTCAAAACCCCGTCTGGAGGAGGCGGCGCGCCGATTATGTTTTCCCATACACTTCAGCGCGCCTTACGCTACTTCACCTCGCGCACGTGACGAGGTAAATGTAGCGAGTTTTACCCTTAACGTAGCTTCATCTTGGGGGGAGGGGAGGGGGGGGGCGCCGATTTATGTTTTCGCATCCACCTGAATAATGTGTAGTTGCGCCACTAAGCATAGAACGGCACAAATTGAAATTAGTAAACACGTCAATTACGAAAAAAAGAAAAATCACGTTTTTCGGGAAAAAGTTTTTTGCGTTAACATGAGGTGGTTTTTCAGCCCTGCGGAAATAGATTTGTTTCACAAAACTGCAATGGAAACACTTCCTTTTGCGCTATAATTAGGAAAAAAGGCAACAAAAAAGTTTTTATTTTTCTACTGTTTGTTTGTCATGTGAACATGTTATTAAAGTATTTATAAAAACTTTGTCTAAATTCTGTCCTTGGTTTTTAACAAAAATAATTCAAACAAAACACATAAAGGTCAGATGTTTGATGATATATCAAACAGAAATAAAAACTATTGGTATCGTATCCGTATCTATATCGGCAATACTGGGCGATATTGGTATCGGATCGCACAGCTCTATTAGTTGTGGAGTAAAATTACTGGTTTTGTTTTGTGGCATCCTTTTTCAACAATTTGCAGTCAAAGTTGCAAAAAGAAGTAACCTTTACTTTTTCCATAACTTGATCTTACTAATGGTTCTATTTTCGCTGCACATAGCCTTCTTAAAAATTACTTTAACAGATAATGTTTAAAGTGCAAATAACATTTTCAAGTACCTTTCCAAAATAGCAGCCTTCATATGAATCAAATAATTTTTCTATATACAGTGGCCGTAATATGCCTCTGTATTGGATCAGCTCCGTTATCTTATGGTTCTTTTTGTCGACTTTTGTTCATAATTTTTTTTTTTTTTTTGGCTGAGGTGTTGCATGTTTGGATAACTACACCCTCTGGATTTGGTTGCTGTGTAACAAGAGCCGTAGCAACAAGATGTCATTTTCCCCACTGGGAGCTGCTGAATATCTTCTCTAAAGCGTAAGTAATACCTGAACTTTGACCCCAAGTCCCAGGTGAGTTGAAAAGCAGGCTTTCTGGATGCAGAGAGGAGGATAGCAACAGTCTTCCATCAGAGGCCTCTTCAGATTCTTTGTAAGACAGACTGCTACTGGAGACCCTGGCTGCCCAAAGCAACAGGATCCACAACTAATGTTTGAAGATTCATGGAAAATATGACTTACAACAACATTTAATTTTGTTTTGGAGCAAATGAAGAATTTTTGAATTTTAATTTAAAACAGCAAAGCTATGATTGCACCTAGATCATTAAGACATGAAAAAAAGGTCACTTTACTGGTCCTGTGAACATCTTCCAAAGCAGAACCTACAGCACCTTCACTTTTGATACTCAGGAACTCATCAGATGTGGATTCTGATGTGAATAGCAAAGATCTGAGTGTGCTCATTATATCACCCCAGCACAAACATGTATGCCGTGTTGATGAATAAATAAACTCTTCTTAATCATTTCTAACGTTCCCACACTCCAACTGCCGTTTTCCCAGCAGCCCGTGTTGCTGGGGAAGTGAGATAAATACTCTGTTGTTTTAGCATGCTAATGTTTAGACTTGAAAAGCTCTTTGCTAAAAATGTTTTATTGACAAATCACACAGTGGGCTTGGTTGGTACAATTCATGCTGTGCCATGGAGAGAGTGGAACATATTTTATTAATATATCCAATGTTGCATGTTTTGTTTTGTGGTTCAGCGCTTGCGCTATTGCACCGTCTGTGTTAAGGCACTCAAACAATCCTTCATTTAATATTATTAATACTGTAACATAAATGTAAGTCTGCAGATTTCCTATTTGGGAAGCCTAAATCAAATGCTACTCGCTGACCATGTAGCTGTGCTAACCATAAAGCTCTAATCATTAATTCTGCTAGCGCTAAAGTGCTACACTGACATGGTGTGCAGCAGAAGCTAACGCTAACGTTTTATACCAACACAGTATTTGGCAGAAGCTAATGCTAAAGCGCTAACTTCAATTCAACATCTGCTCTTGAAGAGCTACAATTCTCAAGCACCAATTTAATTTAGATATAATTTCCATGTTATGTAATGATCCTCACATATTGTATTTATGCTGATATCTTGTTCTTACTGTTTATTGTTTTTCTGTTTTTTATTTGAAAGAAAGTTAGTGGCGGAAAAAAAAGAGAGAAGGTGAGGAGAGGAAATGGAACTGCTGCGTCTTCACATAAAAATAAAAGCATGAATATAAACAGCTAACTACAGGAATAATTCTTAACAGTTGTCAACAAAACATCAACACAGTTATCAAACATTTTTCAACTGAAAGTTGACGAAACAGCCAAGTAAATTTGTGCTTTAGAGAATTTATCTGGAAAAAATTTATTTATGGGACGATAAGTGAGCTAAACGTTTTCAAAGTTAGCAAATGTGTTGGACAAGAAATTAGCTCTGCTGTTAGCACATTAGCAGATGTGGGATGAATCCCCTGCTGACCACATTCCCTTTCAGTCTCTCTGTTTGGACGAATAGTTCTCTTTTTAATAAGGCTAATGGAGATAAAAAAAATATTACCCGTCACCTAATAGGTCCACGGTTATGCTGTGTATAAAGTGTAGCATTAGATAAACATTTTGTCATGAATTGGTGAGTGAGGGGAGGATGAACGCAGAGACCCACGTAGTGAAGGAAATGATTTAATGACGGAAGCTCAAACAGTCCAATACAGGCGGCACAGCAGAGAGTTTAGCACACAGCTAATTACCGGTAGCAACTGAAATACAGAGGACTGAAAAACAAGCGCTAACACTAACCAGGACTTTGCAATTCTACTGGAGAGCATAGACGTAAGACAACAACTGACATTAGATGAGGACCCGACAAGAGACAAAGACAACAGGTGGGTTTAAATACACAGGGAGAGAAATCAGGAAAACTAGACACAGCTGGGATCAATCAACAGGGAGGACAGGACATCACAGAGACTCACGGGGAACAAGGACACAGAAAAAAAACAAGAAATAAATACACAAAAACACAGATCGTCACACATTTTTCTATGGAATGGATCATTTTGGAGACTAGTAAACTCTGAAAAAGCTTCAAATTAAAGGCAAAAAGTAGTAAAAATCCGCCAGTAGTAAATTACAGATAGATTTGTTCCCACTTATTTACTCAGAAGTGATTCAACAGGTCCCAAGCAAATGGCATTCAGACAGTTGAGATGATACTTCTATTTGCAAATCTTTCTTTCTTGTAAGACCCCACAGTCTCCAGGACCTCAATGGCTGTTTGAACATGGCTGCTGCGAGGCAAATCTATAAACTTAAATACCATGTGGAGGCGATCAGGGTCCTACTGCACTCTTGCTAATTGCCAATTAGGTTTTTCACTGTTTCTGCACATACTGCCATAATAAGCCATACATATCACATCTGCATTCAGATGTTTCTTCACAATCTATGAAATTTGTGGAAATGTGGGTTTATTCTGTAGTTTTCTGTAGGGAATTAACAGGATTTAAACCTCTGTATGTGTGTGTGTGAGTGTGTGTGTGTGTGTGTTTGTTTGTGTGTGCATGCGCGCGTGTATGTATGCATGTGCCTATGTTTTGTCTTGGGTCTGTGTCACTTTATAAAAGTGATTTTCCGCTTGAGTGCTTGTTTCTCAAATGCTGGTGTTGTCCTGTAATCCTGCAGGGTCCTCCAAAGGTGTCACATCCTCGTTGCTAATCAGAGCCATGCATCAGCACCTCCGCAAACACACGTACACACGCGCACACATACACACACACTGCTCACAAGAAAGCCTCTGCACTGTGATTTTTAAATGCAGTTTTATACACTAGCACACACACTCAGACACACTAAAACATGGCCCATTTGCTGTACACATCATCAAATCTTTATTTTTCAGTCCTTGGCTCAACAAACGCTTTCATTGTGAGAATTCATCTAACAGCGAAATGTTCTGATAACATTATTACACTGAAGGAATATTATGCGGACAATGCTAAACTGATGAACTGTCACTCACCTCAGCATGCCAAATGCTGGCTGATTTGCTGTTATTAATTACGTGTTGGACCGGCGTATCTAATAATATGGTAAGAAATTCAGGTGAGGTGAACAACATTAGCTGTGTTTCCATTCACCATAAAATTGCACAAACTGGAATCACAAAAATAAATTTGCTTAATGGAAACGCAACAATTTTGAACCAAACTCCCATTTTGAGTATGATGAGGTGGTTTTTCGACTATCTAAATTAGTGTACTTCATAAAACTGCAATGGAGACAGATTTTTGGCATCACACCAGTCATGTGATCAACAACCAGATTTTACTACTGGTGGAAAAGATGAAAAAGACAACAGGAACTGGTAGGAGGATGATGACACATCTTTTTAATGACTTATCTCGTGAACAATTATATTTACACTTCTTATTTAATGGAAACACAACAATTGTGAAATTGTAGGGGGATTCTTTTCAACATTAGTAGAATATTGACAAAATTTTGCGCAAATTTGTAATGGAAACGCAGACAGTGGTTATCTCTTCACAACAACAACTGATAGTGGGGTGTAATATTTTTGGCAACCTTTAGCATTTTGTCAACAAAATTGATGTGTTGAATCAACTTTGCTGGAGAACATGGACAACAGTAGTTACATATGCCCCAAATTATGATCACTCAACCAGGGGCATGTCTAGATTTCTTTTACCCATTTGTCATTTGTGAAGTTATTTTTGTGCAGTAATTTGAGTTTGCTTTTCTTTATTAATATTAAACATTATATATGTTAACCTGCCAATGGAACTAGAGATGGAAATAAGTCACTTAGCTATAATTTCATGTATTGTGTGGCCACTTCACTGAGCTGGGCAACTGGATCATACTTTTTTAAAACTAGCATGAATAGGGGAACATATTCCCAAAATGGATGGTTGGATTTCTTTAACAATGACAGGGGAAATAAAATCCAAAATCCAAAATAATTTTCCTTCATTTGCTTCTTCTACCTGAAGGATGCAAATAGAGACTTCTCCAGATTCCAGGATCCCCATTTAAGGCATCCAACAATTACGCATTGCAACCCCTTGCTGCCTCACAGCTCCCTAAACTTACTTCCTGCCACTTTAAGCTGTGGAATAATTATATCCTTGTGATTCCAGAATCAAAGAGAACACATGTGCTGGTTTCCTGAAAATAGCTGGCAGTCGGCACAAAGAGCATCACAGAAGTGTCATCCATTCCGATTCCCAAAATACCTCTAAATAACGAGGCTTTATGATTCTATTCCTGTCTGCGCTCCATCAGCAACGCAGGCAAGAAGTGACAGCTAATGAATGCCTTCTCCCCTCTTTGAGGCAGCACATCTAAAACTGCTGAGTCCGCACAATGCGAGACCGCCTGCTGCGCATATCAGGTGTTGTCATTTGGTTTGACACAAGAAAGACTCAGTCGATAGGCACTGCAACACGCTCCGCCACGCAAGGTCCACCCAATTATGTCAAGAACAGAAACTCAGATGTTTTGTCACCGAATTCATTCCATCTGCTCCCTTCACCTTCTGTTCTCATTAACTATTCATCTTGAGTAAGTTTCATCTGGTTGGAACTAAAAATAGCCGCCTCCAGGATGATTCTCTCTCCAGAAATCTTAATAGGACGAAACTATTTCATCTTGCCTTGTAACGTGACTTCGCATAAAAGGCTTTGCCTAATGAGGGCTCAGTGGTGGACGGCTCTGATTGAACCTACTTGTCCTCCACTGCTCCCTCCAGACCAGACTCTAATGGATTCTCTACTGGTCATGGTAAGCCCACTTAACCCAAATTGGGGGTGATTAAGTGGTAGTCGTAGCACATGCTGTTGAAATCATCCCTGATTGTCCTGAAAGCATCATGTAGCACTACAAGCACCTTCTTTCTTTCCTGCTCTGTTAATCTGTATGATTAATGGGACTCACTTGAGGTAAATAAACATAAACCATGCTAACTGGGCTAACGGGGTATCCCATGTTTTAGCTAGGTCTCAAATGGGATATGAGTAAAATCTGTTAAAATTGGGCAACATGTCTGGTATCTATATTGGTCTAACTTCTTATTTGGAGTTGTCCTTAATTCAACTAACTTGTGTGCACAACTAACTTTGAGCTATTGTGTACTAGTAATGTAATGATAATGTTTGTTATAAATAAACCAACATTACATATAAATAATAAAAACATTTTATGAATACAATTGCATCACTATTATTATCACATAAATGAAAACAATAGAAAAAACTAATAATATTGTGAGCATTTTTTTCTGAATAAAGTACAAAAAGATTTAAACATTTTTACGTTAGACTTAAGAAACTGCAAAACAAGTAAAACTTTCAAGAGGGAATCTGAAACTAAATTATTGATCCAAAATTGATACCAACTTGGCATTGATAGTATCGATATTTTGGATTGATCCATCCACCTCTACTTGAGGTCAAATTACTGCAATCTGAGGAGGAATTCTACCAGAACGAAGAAGCAAACCAAAGAAGAAAAGCAAAATTACTTCTGCCTCTAACTGATTTCACAAGTTTTGTTGTCCCAGTTTCATCACTGCTCTGACATTGTTTTACCTTCAGGAAGAAAATAAAATTCTTCTTAGAGTGGAACTAGCCGCTATGAATCATTTCGTACATTAAGGGTTTTCAGCTTTATAGAACATACATTATCTGTGTCTCGCCACCTAAGCAGCATTAAGCTATAGGTTAATTTTCCACCAGTTCAATACTGGTTTCTAACAGTCACTCTGCCAGTCCTGAAATGAAAGGCCTGTGGCTGCTTTTTCACACACTTATGCTGGTAAACCTGAAAACACAGGCCATAAAAACCTCCCACTACCTCCTGGGGTCTCTGCCCGTTACATGGCACGCTCTAATCTGACACAGCATTTCTTTAATTGTCCTTTTTTACAGGGTCTCCATTCAGCCAGGGTACATCTAGAAGGCGTGTTTATAGACTCATTTTCTCGTCGTTCACTCCTGGTTTCACTCCCCTGCAGGTTTACTGTCCCCGGCTATACCGGGCAACTGTGCTGCAGCAGTTTAAGGCTCAGTGGTTTCCTCAAAGCCTGGTAAGTGGTACAGGGGGAATTATACCCCCATACCTCATTAACCCCCAGTTCCCTAGTCAGGGCAGGGAGCTAAACTACACCCATAATTCAGCAGCTTTATCCTCCAGGCAACTGCATTGCCACACGTTTAGCTCTGCTGCGTTTGCGTCATTAGCGGTGATTACATATTTCATGCGTCGTCCACACCAGCAGTAGTATCTTCCGTAACGGCCATGTTTTGGGTTTCTAAACATTTACAGCAAATTACGACGTTTCCTCTTTGAACTTTTCCGTCTAGTTTTGCTTTTCTGAATCTTCAAAATGCTTTAAAAAGCTGTTTTTAAATGTTTACTGTCCTGAAACAGCAGCTCAGCTTCAGCAGTGGCACAAGGGGTTTATGTTAAAAAGGAAATGGACTGAACTTGTGTAAATTTTACTCATACTGACGCTGACTCCCATATTGAAGCAAACAATACACACACATTCACACACCAATTTTTAAATTGTTGAACAAATTGGGATTCAGTGTTTCGCTAACACCACTATAGCTGTGTTTCCATTGCAAATGTGCAAAAAAACTTTGTCAACATTCCACTAATATCAATAAAAACACAAATTCGCAATTATGATGCTTCCATTAAATAACAAAATGAATTAAAATCACACGTGAATAAGTTAGTTCATATGATAAGTTATTTAAAAACATCTGTTATTTTGATTTGGCCAAAAAAAAACACTTCATCCTTGCGCTAATTGGCGTGTTTCAATTAAGTGAATTTATTTTCAAAATGTCAAAACGCAGTTATTGATGGGGAAAGCTCGAAACAAACTAGTGAAATAACTGAACTATGTCTCTTATTTCTCAGCATATGTCTAACAAGATGCTCAAGGCCCGATATAAAACTCTTTCCTATTCTTGTCCCATTTTACTGCAGCGTGTGTGTGTGGGTGTGTTTGCGCGTGCGTGTCTGGCCTTGCAAGCTTTGAGTTGCCATGTGTGAATCCCCGTCAAGAGGAAGGTGAGTGGACAGGTTGGGAGGGAAGAAGAAGAAATACTGTTCCTGTTGTTTGAGCCGTTTGGCTTTCTATATCTGAACCTTTGGGAATCCTTTCAGTCACTGACCAGAACACAGCGTCTAAACTGAGCTAGAGTTAGAAAATACAGGAAAGCGCTTTCCTCAGAAATATATCGTCTCTTGTTAAACGACGGGGGGCCGGTTCTGTCTGAGTCTCGTTAATCACCGGGGCTCGTCAAGGCTGTCTCACCACCATGCAAACGCAGCGTTTCTGGAGATATACAGCCCTCCAAGCTGATGGGGATTTTTCACCTCAACTGTCCTCCATCTTCCTCATACCTCTCATCAGTCTTCTACAGGTTTTCTCCATCTGATCATTTGCTTTTATTTATTCTGTCCCTTGACAGACAGCATCGCCTTGTGGTGTTCTAGAGGTGCTTTATGTTGTCACTAACTGCGTTTCCGTTAATCAGAAAATTGCGCAAACTGAAACTAAGAAAATAAATGTGCTTAATGGAAATATACCAACATAAGAAAAACCCCTCACATTTTTGATAAAAAGTTGTTAAACTAGAACAAAGTGGTTCTCATGTAACTGTTTACATCCACTGCTGTAATTTTTAATGTCTTATTGCATAAAAAGCTTATTTGTGTGATTTTATATTAATTTCTTACTTGCAAAATTGTGTTCTGCTGACATTAACAGAATAGCGATAACAGTGCATTAAGAAAGAGCAAATGTTCTCACTGCAGTTTAGAGAAACAAATCTATTTACATAGAACTGAAAAAACACCTGTCCTAGTGCAAAACTTTTTTGGCAAGAAACTTTTTTTTTTTTTTAATTGCTGTGTTTCCATTGTGTTTCCGGAAAATGTGACCTACAAACTCAACTCACTTTCACCTTTTGTATCAGGAGGAATGGGCCAAACATCCAACAAACTACTGCAGTTTAAAACGAAGTTATGCGTTTCAATAGCAGTTATAAGAAATGGAGGTAAACTTCAACATTTTTGATTGCTCTGGTATTAAAAAAAAGAATACTTTATTTATCCAACTTGAACTAAAAACAAGAAGAATTTAGTTTAACAGTGAGAAAAAATCCATGTCCTTCTGTAACCTCTAAGTATTTGGTTTCAAGTTAGAATTCTGACAGATTTGCCAAACCAGCAAGAGTTGTCACAATCCTGTTTATCACTTCATCCAGTCTAACACGGTAAGACTGTAAGAACCTTTTTTTTAAAGTTATTGTTACTCTAATAAATTACCTGACCCCCGCACACACTCTTACACACACACACACACACACACACACAGACACACACACACACACACTCAACCATCAAACACATGCAGAATTAAAAAGCTAATGAAAAGCTAAAATTAAAAGCCATTCCACTAATTGCTCAACACATTATGCTAAAAATGACTGAAACAAATTATGGCTGTCTAAATAAATGACTTTATGAACGCTCCCTCTAATCTTCCACAGCTGCACACTTTTCATGGTTTTCATCAGTCTGACTGATAGAGCTGGGTGGCTTTGACTAAAATGCAGCCATATTGTTAATTATTTAGTTAATATTTAGTTCGGAAGTGTCTTATGGAAACTGAAAAGTATAAAAAACAATACGGGGGGTCTGGAGGTATTTCAGCAGTTTGTCTTTGATGAAATGTAATGCAGATGATGGAAACTTTGGAAGGAAAACTTAAAGCTTTCCAAGTGTAAACACGCTTCACCCACTTAAAATGTGTCACATTATATCCTCTTGATGTATTCTCTGATGCATTCTGGGAACAAGAGTTTTAAAACCAATCTGGTCCAATGTTGAAAATTTATTTTCCCCTTGATAACTTATGGATCAACAGTGATTGTTTTTTTGTTTTGTTTTGTTTTGTTTTTTTTGTTTTTGGAAGGCTTTCACTGTAAAAATACCGACTTTTAATTTCAGAAAATTAAAGTCAGAATTGGTTTTTCATAGTGGCTCTAATTCTCTTCCATAGACGAGGTAAACCCCGCCGATTAAATGTGATCAGCACTAATGCCAATATCCACTTAAAGAGGCAGTAAAATGTGTTTTCTAGGCACATAATACATTTTATAGAATAATCAAGGAACTATGTCACCCTCAGTTCTTATTAAAAAAATTTATTTATTCAGTATGACTTACAAAAATACTTCCTGATTTAGCGCCTTCAAATTGGGCCTCTGTCTCTTTAAAAAGTTTTGCTTTTTCAGAAAGCCTTCACAACATGGTTCCACTATTATTAACCCTTTAATAACATTTTACCAGCATTTCACTGAGAAGTAGCTGGTATAAAGAGCTCACCACATAAGCAGTTCTACCAGGTGTTTGCTAATTGCTGCTGGCTAGTCTGAAGGAGCTGAGTGAGGGAGTTGCTCTATGAGGAGGAAGCTCAGTAGCTTGAAACTGCAGTTCTGAGGAAGAACTGAGTTTCGAAGGTGGTGTTGGGTCCAACCAGCTGAATGGTTGCTATGGTGATTAAAGGATTTCTCAACATGAAAGAATCAAGGCAACGCTCCAGCTATATTTTGGATGAGGCAACAACATTATAACATGATGTAAAACTCAAAAAAGTCAATTACATGATACTGCCCCTTTAAGATTTCAGTGTGGTTGGGGGTTCGACTGTGATGCGGACTTTTTTATTTATTTGTTTAATTTGCATTTCTGCCTATTCTGTGAAAGAAACAACAGCTGGTTAAATCTGCTAAACATTTTGACAATGAAAGAAAAGAAACTTGTATACATCTGAAAAACTGCTGCAGTTCTCATGAGTGCTTCATGTTTCAGGTTCATCATCAAACTTCTGCAGGTCAAACGGGCTGAACATGCAGGAAACTTCTCAAACACCTGAAAAGAAAAAAAAATTGTTTCGTTAAACACATTTGTTTGAGATGTGGCTCAGCCATAAAAAGAAGCAGTTTTCAGTTTGTGTCGGCATTGTATCAGAGTTTGACGGCAGCTGTGAGATCAATAAGTCTCCTGTAAACCAGCCGCCACGTTAGCGCAGCGTCTCCTTCAGCCTTTGTTTGGCTGCGTTTTTCTGCCGTCTTCCTGTTCCGCATGCTCAGCCGACGCAGCCTTAATTGCGAGGCGATGACGAGCACAGATGTTGAAATTGTCAGAAACTTTATTTTTATTAGAGTGAAGATGAAACTGAAGCAAAGTGAGTGAAGGCAGCTTTGATGAAAGAACTGGATGGGGAACTAATCATGTCTTATTTCACTAATGATGCTCTTCATCAGTTCAAAGTGGGGCGGGAGGCATCTGGGAATGAAGGGGGAAAAAATTAGAAGGAATTGGAGGTAAAGCTCTGGAATGAGGTCACCTCCTGCTTTAAGATAATTTTCCCTGACTTGTAGTTTTGCACTGTTGTTCCACTATGACTTTCTCCTTGTTCCACTGAAACAGTGCAGTGTTCCTGACATTCTAGCCTTTTCATTTGGATCGAGTCAGCTTCGGCAGCAGTCACTGGCAGAAATCAAATCAGAGGTTTCCATATCCTGTATGGAGGAAAAAAAGCAACCTTATTTTTCACCATCTGACGTGAAATCCAACAGAACCTTTCCCGTTATAGGTCTTCCTTTGGGATCCCAGAAAATGGACAAGAGAGTGTTGCTTTGAAGACGACTATGTTGCTTTTTTCTCTCGGACATTTTGTCTCTGCAAAAAAACACTTTTTTTATAGTTACAGCCATCAATAATTTCTGAACCATCTTAATCCAGAGCGGCAGCATCCTGGACAAGCTAGCACTAACACACACACACACACACACACACACACACAC
>NW_006800337.1:444943-449569 GCF_000485575.1 Poecilia formosa
ACACACACACACACACACACACACACACACACACACACACACGTGTTTGCATTCAGGTGTGTTTCAGTTGTACTACATCTTGTATTGTTGACTTGTGTAGTTTTCAGTTGAGCTTCTTGGTTCTGTTCTCTCTTTCTCTTTCTGCATGTTTATTAACAGACTGTTGTCCTGCATTCTCTTCTTCTTTCTTTACTTTCAGACTTTTACACTCCCAACTCTCTCCCTGTTTTCCATCCTTGTTTTCATTGCATTTGAAATGAAGCCGATGCAATTTCTAATAGTTTTTTTTAAAGTATCTGTATTTACACATAAAGTGTTATAGCAAAAGCCGTAACACTCTGCTTGTGAAAGTAAATGTGTTGGGCTTCAACTGCCACCCCAAATAACACTTCCATGGAAGTCAGTGATTCATGGCTGTTCAGGTTAAAAATATTAAGAGTGCCACACTGACGGACAAGACAAGTTAAAAATTAAAAAAGAAAAAAAAACTGAGGAAATCGGAGTAATGTCTGATAGAACATACAGGCAACGTGGAAACAAGGAAACAGAGCTGAAAACAAACCAGACACAACCCAACAGGAGAAATGACCAAAAGGTTAGAACACAGAAGGAACAAGGAAAAGAAATTAACATTATAAAATGCTTTTTCAGAATAGACAAGAACATAGATATGTAAAGAAACATAGCTAAACTCTGAATAAAATATATACCTCAAATACCAGTTCACCACAAGGAATCTGAAAGCTGAAAGCTAAGGAATAAACTGAAGTAAAAAAAAATCAAAGTCTGACAAATCCTAAAACACAGTGGAACAGTTCTTAGCACATGTCGACCGACAGCAAGTACAACAAATGGCTTGATTTAGGGGGCAGAGAGTGTTTTCATGGTGTGTTTGGTTTCTGCCAAGCAGCCAGGAGGTCAGCTCTGAGCGAGAACCAGAGAACAGTGTGGGTAGCGACTGATTAGCACCACTGAACTCCTCTACAGCAGACTGCAGAGAGTCTCCACACACATTGCCTTGGATGCTTCTCAGTTATTTTTGGCCTGATGTTGGGCTTTTTACAGCAAAACCACATGTTGATCAAAACTTCAATTCAAATACACTTTTTACTGCTAAATTGTTGAATAAGTAGCAATATGAGTTCAAAAACAAAGATCGACATATTGTTTTTAATCTGTTTTTTAGTTTATTACTCCCTCAGGTTGGTTTAAAGTGACGTTCAGGGGCGTAACTACATATTATTCAGGTGGATGCGAAAACATAAATCGGCGGCCCCCCAAAGGAAGGTACGTAATACAGTCGCTCTACCCGAAGACACGTGAAAGGTAAAACTCGATACATTTACATTTACATGTGCGCGAGGTGAAGGAGCATAAGGGCGCGGTGAAGTGTATGCGAAGGCATCATCGGGGCGCCGCCCCCTCCAGACGGGGTTTGGACGCCCCCTCTGGTGCAGCGCCCCTATGAATTGCATGCTCTGCATACACACTTTTTGCGCCACTGGTGATGTTATACACATTTCAGTAACTCCAGATTATTCCCAGAACTTATTTGAAAAAAATGATTCTTAAAAATGTGGATGCTAACGTTAGCATTGGTGATGTCTGTGCTGCTGCAACATTGTTACCATTCAGATGCTATTTTAGGCTTGAATAGCTTCACTGATAGGCTAACTCCATTTAGCCTATCACTGTTGAACAAAACAGCCGTCTTTTCCAGCTTCCAATTAGATCGTTTTTTTAATTTTATTTTTAAGCAGAAATAGTTTCCCAATTGTATGATGTTTTTATAACTTTTTTCAGAATGTTTTTTGTGGTGTTCCAGACACAGAAAAGAATGAACCTCTATATTTAAGATTGTTACACACTTTTGGTATGTTTATGCTCCTATGTGTTCGAGGCTGTTTGGTTGTAAATGTGAAGATAAAAGCAATATAACAAATCGCCATTGGTGGCGCTCTTGCTGTGCACAACAGATGTGCGCAGGACGTGTGAAGACGAAGAGGAAGTTCCCCCGTTCCTGAATAAACGTTGCCATGTGTTATCTCCAGTTATCTGCTTGAATATTATTTTATTTGACCTAGTGTATCATACACAACATTTTTATTATGTAAAGTACTCGCCTTGTTGCTGAAATGTGCTGGAAATAAATCTTGCAGCTGCCCAGTCAACAGAATTTCTCCTCCAAAGTTCCTATGAACTTCTTGTCTTCTCCTCTGATGACCTCCCTCCTTCCATGACCCGTCGCTGTAGGTCGTCCATTTCTCGGTCCGTTTCCTCTGTTAGATGTTCAAAGTTTGGGATCCTGCTCTGTGATCTAACTCCACCTTAAACCTCTCCACAACTTTTCAATTTATTTCATGATTTTTTCCTTCATTCATGTTGGTACAACCGGATCTTAATGTAATAAACATGCAAAAGTTGTATGTGTATTGAGAGATAAACCTGTGTTGAATTGAATTAAGGGTCGAAATGTTGAGACATTAGGTGTCGCACCTGTTCAATAATAACTAAACACCGGGGGCTATGTTAGATTAGGGGAAGATGGAGAGTGTCAGGCACAGATAAGCAGGAACCAGGGAAATTCAATAAGTGCTTAAATGACAATTCACCTTCCAACCATGCTGTGATTACAGAAAGAGCCAATCCGGGGAATTAGTGATTGGGTGGAACGGGGACGTGATGATATTGTTTTTGGTGCTGCTAGCTAAGCTGTCAACATGTCAGCAGCACTTTGACAGGGTGCGACAAGCATTCACATCTCCGCTAATCGATCATGACACTGTCGCTGGGAAAATATCCAAAAATTGCTGCTTTCACGGTAGGTGGGTGTTCGCTCGCTTCCAAACAGCTGCACAGAAGACAACATATGGTGTCAACATATGAGTTTCACCACAGAGGTGCCTGGATCACAGCATGATAAGGAGATAATTTGTTTTTCCAAGTTACTAAAATACAAACTTTTTTTAAATTTTAATATTTAGATCTTCCTTTCTGATTCATACCTTTGGGTTTGCTGCAGAGCCGGCTTTAGTCATGTGCGAGCGAGGAAGGTAGCTTTTGGCCGTTTTAAAAATGACTAGAAGTTGCTAAGTTATATTTAATTTGTGGAACTGTTTGTTTTTAAACTGTGACAACTTTATTAAATATTGTAATGTATCATTCATTTTTAAATGTGTGAAAGGTCGCTCAGTGGCATCTCAGATCTGGAGGTTTAGTAACTTAAGGTGAGTCTCTCAAGAACTATAAAGTATCTCTATGTAAAAACTCTTTTGATCAAACTGACTTTGGTTGCCCAGACTCCAGCTTGAATGTGAGGTGTTGCTTTACATGCTGATTTGTCCTTGGAGAAAGCGAGGAGATCATGCTTTACTGAGAGCAGTACCGTGGAGACCTAACAAACAGGCATCATACACAGGAATTTAAAAGCATTCTGGCTATTGCAGTCTACTTGCAATGCTACTGCACCACCAGTGTCAACAAGAATATATTAGTAATATTATATGTTGTTATATTAGAGAGCCAGACTCTTAGCAGGAGTCAACAGCTGAGAAGTAGCTGAAAATCCCAATTTGCTCAACTGAGCTACAGTAGATGTCCAGAGCTAACTGCTGAGCAGACTGTCACCCAGGTCTCAACAAAACTCTTTTCCTCATTTAAACTCACTTCAAATTTATGCTTCACATGTTTTTGGTAGCTTCTCTAGTGTTACAGTCGACTTCATCATCCATAGTGTTTATTTAAAATTAAATTAAATTAAGCCTCTAAAAAGGATTTGGTGTCAGAAACGGGTTCTAATCCTTAAAATATCCCGCGGTCCTTGTGCCAAGAATTAGGGCTACCGAAGCAGCTGGAGATGAATTTCATGCTGAAGTGTAAACAGCAGAAGAAAGGAGCCCTCATTCACTTTCGCTTATTTCAGATGGGATCAAACTTGGCACCTTCCAGTTCCAAGTCGCACCTTCTCCACGCTGTTCAGCCAGTGTCATTTCTCCTCGGTTCTCTGTGGACCTCATCATCCTGTCATGTGTTTTCTCTTGGAGCCAATCCATCCCTGGCAGGGCTGACAGATGTTTGCAAGGACACTGACTGCTGGGAAATAAATCATCTGAATTCCACAGCGTTAGCGGTGCGCTCCACCTAATCTCAGGCAGATCAAACGGCAATAGGAAAGCCATCATTATCCAATCGGCCAGCAGCAGAAAGAGTTGACTTTTTTTTCCTCAGGGCTTCCCACCTGAGAGGGGCTCAGTCATTAAGGCTAACGCTAATGTTCCTGCAGCAAACAATACAATGTTGCACTCTTTCACCCACTGGATTCTAACATCTAACTTTAACTTTGTTTAACACTGAAATCAAAGGTGATAATTCGCAAAAAAAAATCTATTTTAGTTGAGGACAAACGGCAGGAGCCCTGCTATCTCTAGTAGCTACTTCTATTTGTTTTAGTTGTTTTATATCAGGTCCCTTGATGACATAGAGAGAGATTAGAAACTACTTTTATCATCTTGGGTGTTCTGCTTTCATGGTGAATTTACTTTCACAATCACAACTGGGCGTGTTGCTGTTTTTTTCAATGTTTCCATTACACACACACACACACACACACACACACACACACACACA